>NC_056734.1:246458415-246488415 GCF_019279795.1 Protopterus annectens
TTTTAACACTTGAGCTCACAACATGTTTTAGTATTCACTTATGATTCAGACTGGCCTGGCAGGAGGACCTAAGTGAAAACAGCTTATGCTTTGGGCTGACATGTATTTTATAATATTGCTGCTGGCCATTATACCTATGTATATTTTAATTAACCTAAGTCTAATGCTCTCTGAGTCACATATTTAGAATTTTAACCAAAAGAGAATAGTAGCATAATAGCAAGTTGTAAAGAAAATGCATTTTCAATAGTGCTTCTACTGTCATCTTAACTGATGGTATCAGTTTTTAGTTTAAATTTCTAAACAGGTTGTCAGGTATTGGGAAAGCCCAGATTATGTTACAGCTAAGACATCCTCCATTAATGGCTTCAGGGCTTATCATCAATATTTATAGCCCCATGCTTGTCAATACAGCCCACTTTGATACATACTGTGGGCCGGATTCACGATGGCTTGCACGGAGTCTAAGAGTAAGACTCCATGCAGCCATCATGTCCGACGAGCGATCCAGGAACAGCCTGTAGGGGCGTATAAGAGAGCTCCTAAAATGGCTCTTACACGGACAGGGCTGGGACATGCAAATCACCTCAATTGCAGGTGAAAGGCATGCAAATGAGGTAGATTTGCAATTCAGGAAACCCGAACCTGAGTAAGAGCAGTGTTATTTGCAGAAATGTACTCAGTTGACAACTGAGTACCATTCTGCAAATAGCAAAATGGAGCCTTGACAGCTCCAAATAAAGGTTGCATCCAGTGCAGGAAGCATGCCAATGGCCAAATATGCGGCCATTGGAAATGTTCCCTGATGCAAAATTAAAATAAAAATAATATTTTTTTCGCCGATTTCTGATGTTTAAGCATAGCGCAGCGCCGTGCAAACAGGCTGCGCTCTAAAAACCAGAATACTAGAAATTAAATCCCACAAATGTGGATTTTATTGAAAGTGGTAATGTACAATGTAAGGGAATGGCAGACTGAAGACAACATGGCCACTGAGTAGAGGTTGGTAAGGGGGGAAGCTCAGTCTAAGACATGTAACCAAGCATTTGTAGGCAATCCTATGTAAATGAGAGTTAGGATAGTGAATCGCTAGTTTACATAGCAAATGAGCACAGTCAGTGGAGTGTAGGAGTAGGATATGGGGAGTAACAGACTAGAAGATAGGTGACATCATGAGGGTGGTATGTATGAAAGAAGTGAAGCTCACTGGAGCAGAGTGGCATGTGTCCGCTGTCATTTAGACATCATGGAAAGAGGTGTGTCAACAGCTAGGCTAGGGAAAGCCAAGAAATGGAAGGTGTATATCATGGATAACACCAAAGTTTCTTGCTGAGCGTGCATATGCGCGTGTGTGCGCCTGTAAACCCGAGTAAGACAGACTGCGCCCGTGTAACCGTGAGTGCATGCGTTTAAGCCGGAGTAAGCATGTATAAGGCTGTTTAAAGAGTTGTAAGCATGTTTGCGCTGGTGTGCATGTGTTTTAACCCGAATAAGCAAGTTTTAGTCCATGTAAGCATGTGTGCGCGCGTGTTAGTTGCTGTGTTTGTGTTTGCACTTGTGTGCGCGGCGCTCCCCCCTGAGGAAACAGAAATGACAAAGGAAGCACAAGAAATAGTAGGAAGCTACCAGGGAGTACTAGCAGAGCTAGCAGGTGAAAACAATCAGAATCAGGCAGTTACACAGGCAGTACACTAGCCCAGCCCAGCCTAGCACTTAAAACTCTGCAAACAACACTCCATTATGTTTCTCACAAGAGACACTGCAGTAAGCTAATAGAAGTGAAAACTGAAAAAGCTTTACTGAGACAAAGAAATGTTAGGGGCTGCCATTGCTGTTATAAGACAACATATGCAACATGCTGAGGGTGGTGACAATGGAAATGCTGCTGGACAACCCACAGTGAGGAGACGGAGAAGAGTGTACAGGCCTAGGGTAACCTACCAGGGGCTACATGAGCTGGAGATAGTGGAGCACTATAGAGTGGACAGAGACCTCCTGCAGCAAATTGTTGAGCTGTGCAGGCCACGTCTCACACACAGAACCAACAGAGGGGAACCCATCCCAGTGGAAACCAAGGTATGTGTTGGCCTAAGAATATTAGCAACAGGTACCTTCCAGAGACCAACTGGTGATATGATGGGGATATCACAGGCATCAGCATCCAGGGTACTACAACAGTTCCTGGATGCCATGTCAGCACATGTCGGTGATCATGTATATTTCCCCAATTCCCGTGAGGTATTGGACAGCAATATGCATCTCTTCCAGCAAATAGCGGAATACCCTGAGGTAGTGGGTGCAATAGACTGCACACACATATGCATCATAGCACCAGCCGGCGAACGGGGTAGGGTCTACTTCAACCGCAAGGGCTTCCCCTCCATCAACTGCCAGGTCGTGTGTGATGCCCAGGGCATAATACTGAATGTGTGTGCAGGCTGCCCTGGAAACTACCATGATTCCCATATCTGGCATCTGACGCTGCTGTACCAGACATTTGCCAATGGGGACATCCCACATGGTCACCTAGTGGAGGATGCTGGCTGTGCACTGGAGCCGTGGCTGATGACACCCATCAGAAACGCACACACAGGAACACCATAATGAGGCACACGCACAAATACGTAATGTAATAGAGCGTGTGTTTGGGCTGCTCAAGTCACGGTTCCGGTGCCTGGACACATCTGGTGGAGCCTTGCAGTACTCACCAACTACATGTACCCAAATTGTCATGGTATGTGCTATGCTACATAATATGATCCTGCAAAAACAGCTGCAGCAGGACCAGCATAGGCCTGGGCCAAACAGCCCCCCACCATTGCCAAGGCCATCACAGGCAGAGCGTGACCCAGAGGAGGAACAACCTGAGCCTGCCCCAGTAGGCAGAAGGAGGCGTGCCCAGTATGCTTTGGCCTTGGCAAAGAGGCAATGCATAGCACATACACTGGCTCAGTAGGAACTCTGGAAATGATACCCCTCTCTGACTCACACATAAAGTAAAAGGGATGCCTAAGTTGACACTACCTGCTTCCAAACATGTGCAGGGAGTGTAGTATGTGCATCCGACATAGGCAGCCCTGCAGCACCACTTAAGGCATGAATGCCATGTGTTAAGCAATATAAAGTAGTGCTAAACAGCAATTACCATCATGTAGTATATGCAAACAAAATTGCACACACCAACTAGCACAACTGTGGTCAATGTTCAGTAATATTGGGCAACGTCCAGCAATGTTGGTGAATATTGAGCAATGTCGGACAAGCCTGGTCTAAGTAGAGCATAGCTGAACAAAAGCCAACATGCTCATATTTGCTTAACAGGCCCTTAAGCAGTCTGGTCTGCTCAGTATGAAAATATAAAGCAGTGATGGGCCTCGAACCCAGGATACTGTGCACTACAGCCAAAGTACTGAACCACTAAACCATGACAGTATTGCAGTGGTCCACCTATATGATGGAATGTTGATAAGTCTATGCAAAGTATTCCATGGAAACCCTGCAAGCACAGCATAATCCTTGTTGAGTTATGACACAAAGGTGAGCCCAGCAGTGAGAACAGAACCTGACTTCCAACACACACAGTATAAATGTTAATATTGGTCATGTTCGCGCACATCAGCAAATGTAATGGACCTCAGATAGCAACATACTGAAGGGTCACACTGGGCATGCTCACACATGAATAAATGAGACAAATGTCAGGCAACAAAACATGTAATGTCAGAAATGGGCATGCTCACACACTTAGGCCATGTCTGAGTACAGCAGTGGGCCACGCATATCTGGCAGTTGCATGTGTTAACCCAGGAACCTGTCACTATACAGCAATCCGCCCTGTGCACACAGTTATATGACAACAGACACATCTATAATATAGTGGAACCCTGTCATAATCAAATATGTTCTGCAGATACTGAAGTTCTTCATGGAAACTGGTAAAGCAAAGATGATAAAGACCTGCAAACATTATCAGCAATAAACATTTTGCATCTTGAAGATTAGCATAGGTTCAGAGGTCGATACTAGGCTATCTACCCTAAGGCATGTACAAGCCTAGCCAGAGTGTGTTTGGCATTCGCAACCCTGTCAGATTACTACACTGTGTGTGTGTGTGAATAGTAGGTCACACAAGATAGCCCATGTATGTTTATGCTAGTGTGCCTCTGTCTAGCAGGGACACAGAAGATATCTCAGGGGAAAATATACAATCACCCATACAGTCATCAAGATGTCTCCAGTAGGTGGTCAGTGGGTGGCTCTGCCTATGTGAAACTGGGATTACATTCTGTAGTGAGTGGAGTCTCTGGGATAAAAATCTGTCCCTCCACAATGTCCTATTAACATCTGTGCTGAGGTATACGTCCCTGCAGTGTGTAGCTCCAAGGGAGTTGGATATCCTGAGGTGGAGCATGTCCACTAATTCTGGTTTGGGTGTAGCTGTAAACAACAGGCACACATCATATCTGACTAGGTGGTAAGCGACTGAGTAGAGCTGGAGTTACTGCATCCGAACTATGCAAGGCATCTGTGTGAGCCCCTAGATATGCTTGGTGAGGACCGTCTGTGGCCAGTACAGTTGCTGCAGGTGTCAGGTAAGGTACACCCCAAATGTGGCATTGTAACCAAGCATGGATGTGATGAGTATAGGGGCAGAATGACCTCATTCGATCTAGATGTGAAACCATATGGGATAAGGTGGCACACATAGAAGGTGTGTCCAACCACTTTGGCAACGTGAATGTTAAAGGCGGCAGTACGAACAAGTGATGTCCCCAAACCCCTAACAACTCCTACCATATGTAATAGAGTACTACCTATGTGGTAATGTGTGGGCATGTTGTTATTCCCAAAGGAGATGACTATGCAACTAATGGTATTTAGCTGTAGGCCATGGCTCAGGCACTAGTCATCCATCTCTGTGAGACCCTCATTGAGTATGCATGTGGCATCTGGAGATTTGATCATGGCACCCAGTTTGCAGTCAAGTGCAAACATGTTCAGCCATATTCCCCCTGTGATAGCCTGTATGTAAGACAAATATATACTGAACAAGAGAGATCCCAGGACCAAGCTGTGTGGGATGCCATGTGTAACTGGTGTATAGCCAGACATGGCACATGCAATCCTGACCATGTGGGTGCTATCCCTGATCTAGGTATCAATCCATTGTGTGAGATATGTGTCCAAAATGACACTGGTGAGCCTATGCATAATGGCCCAGTGGGTTATTGTGTTGAATGGTTTTGCAAGGTTCAGGTAGGCTGTGTGGATAGCCATCCCTATGTCAATGGATGTGTTAGCCATTTAAAGAATACCTACAGGTTCAAGAGGCAAGATCTGCCCGCAACAATTCTGAAATGAGTAGGACACAGTGTCTGTAGGTTCCCGATGTCTATGTGTAGGAGTCCTATGACAATATGCTCCCTAGCTTTGCAGAACAGGCTACATAGGCTTATAGAGCAATATTGTCTGTGGTCCATTGTGGCACCAACTCTGTGGTGCAGGACCACAGTCACAGTACGCCATTCCTTGGGTACATATCCTGTGGTAACTCCAATATTGAACAGTGATGTAATGTGAGGGTTGCGTTTGTCATGATGCTCATGTATGATGCAGGCTGGGACACCCTCTGGTCACATTGATACTGTGATGTACGCTGTGGGGAGGGCAGCACTCACCTGTTACTGCGTGATGTCAGGGAGGTTATACTCTGTTGGGATGGATAGTTGCTCCTTAGGGGGGATGGGTGGGAGACATCTGCACTGAACCTGTTTGCCAGGATGTAGGCAATGCCAGTGGGTTCAGGATAGGTTTAGTTAGTATGCAGTAACTCACAGCATATCAGTGAGTGCCCACCCAGGTTCCAGACATAACTGAAGAAGGCCGTGTGATAGTCCTACGTGTCAGGTGCAATTATCTAGTAGAAGCGGCCCTTAGAAAAGTCCATGAGTGATTGTAGCTGTCTGCTAGTACAGATCACAGATGCCTTCCCAGTCTGGGATTGTGCTCTATCATGTAGTAGCATCCTCCTGACGTTGTACAGCTTATTAATGGCTGGGGTCTACCAGACAGGTCCCCTGCCATTGTCATAGTGGGTCTTGTTTTTATTTGGGATAGCACAATCCATGCAGTCCACTAGGTGTCCATAGAATGTGTATGTAAAGGATGCAGCAGTGTGAGCCATATATGCCACTGTCTCAGGATCTCTGAAGGATACCACCTTGCTTCAGTGAAGTGAGATGTTGGCTCATGAGAAGTTCACCAAGATTACCCAGGATGGGTGTGTGGAGGGTATATGTATGTCCTGTAAGATACATGTATGTTCTGACCTTACCAATGAGGGGTATATCGCTGGTGTGGAACATAGAGTCCCTATGTTGGTGATGAGCAGGTCCAATATGTATTCCCCCTTGTGGCTGTGGTGACTGGTTGTGCCAAAGCATATGAGTCCACAAATTGTAGTGACTGTTGGGTGAGGTTGTCGGGGCTTGAGTAGTATCCCCAGTCAATATGTGTGTATATGAAGTCACACAATATAATGGTGTCTCTGGAGACCTTCATATTCTCCATAGTTCCCACAAAAGCTGAGTGTGGTTCCTGAGTATGGGAGGGTGGTCTGTAGCAGGCAAAAAACTGAAAGGCAGTATTGCACAATGGTAGTTGTATATGTATGGTCTGTGATGCTTTGTGCAGTGCTACTAACCTGGAGGTGTGTGTATCTGTGATGTATATGGATACTCCCCCTAGTTGTGTTGTCTGGTCCGAGTCTTGTTGTCAGACAGCATGGTATGAAACATAACCTGGTAGTGTTGGTGTGCATAAGCGAGCCTGAACCAGGTGTCTGTCAGTGCACAGATATTGCTCTCCTCCATACTGAGGAGAGTCCTGAGTGGCCACAATATGAGGTTAACACAACTGTTGTTGAGTAGCATTACCCTTAGTTTCATTTAACCTGTAATGTCTATGGAGGTGGGTTTGTCTTCTGAGCCCTGCTTAAAAAAGGCACTCTGGTGGTAGCAAAAGCCTTAGCCAGCATACCAAAGTCCAAGGGTGACAGGTGCAAGCTGTCCATAGTGAAGCTACGTGGCATGTTGAGGATGTCACCATACACTGACAGACACTGTATCCCCTATGAATGAAGCAAATGTGTTAGCCAACTGTTAAATGTGATATGTGTGTCCGTATACTGTGACATCATAATTGGTGGGTGTAAGATGCTAGACAAGATCAGGGTCATACTGGCCTGGGTTACATGATCAGAGTGTACCTCTATGTATCATGTCATGTGGTCCAGGGAGTAACGTCTGAGGTTACACACACCAGCATGGACAATGATGGTGCCAGTCTTGTACTTGCTTTGGAGTGACCTGACTGCCTGTGTTATGCGGCAGATCCTGGCACCCAACAGACAGCCCAAAGTGATTATTCCCTTGTCAGGGCAGGTGAGTGGTACTTCAGTGTGTCTGAATATAAGTGTCGCCTATTACAAGTGTGTTAGGTGTGTTGTTTAGCCCGAAGGGCAGTGACTGTGTGGCACACTGACATTGTGAACTTAGTGATATGTGAGTATTGTAGTGGGGTAGCAAGTGTGTGTGTGTGTCTGCTTTGGAGGTCTCTGCTGCTTAGGTAGAGTACATTTACAACATCCGAGTATGTCAATGTGTGCTAATGTGGTTTGAGTGCTCTTGCTGGAGGATATGTGAGACTGATATGTGGTGCGTGTGGTTACCTTCACCATGTGATAGTCTGTGCCAGTCATGAGACGAGAGAGTTCAGCTCCCCGTATGTCTATATAGGTGCATCTCACACATATATCTGAGTTTGTCGGGAGGAGGAGATGGTTGTCTGTGTACATGAGGCGGATGTGACATTGTGTTAATATCACAATATCCACCAGCTGGACTGAAGAGTACACACAAAACTGACCCCTGGACATGCCAGGACATTATCATGACCTACTCTGTAGCTTGATCACAAAGGATCAGTAGGGTGTTAAGCATGTAAAAGAGTATAACAGGGATTAGTGCTAATGTTCATTAGTGTTTTGTAAAGAGGAGCAGAGAAGGGTTCCAGACTGAATCATGACACCTCCTTCAGCTATGTCATAAATATCAATGTACACACATATATGTCCTGAGTCATGGCCAACTGTACCTGAGTGTCAATGCCGACATCATGACAGACAGGCCCATATGTACATACCCATCCCCCACTGACAATAGTCCACATCATCATACCAGGAGATATCACATGTAGAATGGATGAGCAGCTACCCCCACTGCCAAAAGCATGGCAGCAGGTGGAATACACTGATTCCCAATATGTGTCATGCACAAACTACAGAACAAACAGATCATACACCTGAACAGTCAGCTGAGCCGCACCCCCTACACAGGATGTGGAACCGTTGAATGTGTCACAGCTACATATGGCACTCCCTACAAGTGTTGGTGCACAACACACCATGGGAAGTCAAGTCCAGTATGCCTATGAGGTCTGATCTGCAAGGTCATGGAGTCCATCATGGTTGCAGTCATAAACAGAGCTATTGGAAGCTGACACACACACAACCCTACCAACTGTGGTATGTTCATGTCGGATCATGGTTCCCAAACATGCTAGACTGTTTGCAAGGCAGCCACCCAGGACATACATCAATGAACACATCTACACATGTGTCACATAAACTTTGAATAGCCCTTTATCAACATCCCAGACACATGTAGTATCCACAAAACCAAGAAGCTGTGCATAAATATGTGTTGACATATGACGGAATGTCAATGTGTCCACAGATAGATCACACAAGGTAAGGATACTGGGGTTATGTTCAAGCTGTTGGCACCTGCTGACCCACATGGACCATTCCTGGAATGGCATAAAACAAAGTTTACACACATCACCATGTCCAGTCTGATGATGTCACCATCCTATAAATACAGCAGGAGATGGGAAACCATCCAATAAAGCAACTAGTGCACCGTGATAATGCGTCTCTTTCCAGTCTCATAATATAGTTAGGTTGGGGTTTGAATCCTGCAAAGTGTGTGTGGGTGTGTGGGGTGTGTGTATGTCTGCAGTTTCCTTTGAGAGGTGTTCCCTTTTTGGAGACTGAGTACATTCCTCTTTGGAAAGTCTGATGATGTCACCATCCTACAATAACTGCAGGAGAAGGGAAACCAGCCAGTAAAGCAAATAACGCACCGTGTTAGTGCGTTTCTGTCTAGTATCATGACATAGTTAGGTATGGGTTTGAATCCTGCAAACAGTGAGTGTATGTGTATGTGTGCAATTGTCTTTGAAAGAAGTGCCCTTTTTGGAGACTGTGAAAACACACTAAAAGAGGTACATTCCTCTTTGGAAAGTCTGATGATGTCACCATCCTGCAAATACTGCAGGAGAAGGAAAACCAGTCAGTAAAGCAAATAGTACACCGTGTTAGTGTCTCTCTCTAATATCATAACATCGTTAGGTAGGGGGTTGAATTCTGCAAACAGTGTGTGCATGTGTGCAATTGTCTTTGGAAAGAGTGCCCTTTTTTGGAGACTGTGAAAACACACTAAAAGAGGTACATTCCTCTTTGGAAAGTCTGATGATGTCACCATCCTACAAATACTGCAGGAAAAGGAAAACCAGCCAGTAAAGCAAATAGCGAGCCGTGTTAGTGTGTCTCTCTCTCTCTCTCTCTAATCTCATAACATAGTTAGGTAGGGGTTTGAATCCTGCAAACAGTGAGTGTGTGTATGTGTGCAATTGTCTTTGAAAGGAGTGCCCTTTTTGGAGACTGTGAAAACACACTGAAAGAGATACATTCCTCTTTGGAAAGTCTGATGATGTCACCATCCTACAAATACAGCAGCAGAAGAGAAAACAGTCAGTAAAGCAAATAGCACACTGTGTTAATGTGTCTTTCCCTAATATCATAACATAGTTAGGTAGGAGTTTGAATGCTGCAAATGCTAACTGTGTGTGTGTCACTCAGGAGAAGGAAAACCAGCCAGTAAAACAAATAGCATGCCATGTTAGTGCATCTCTCTCTAGTATCATAACATAGTTAGGTAGGGGTTTGAATCCTGCAAATGCTGACTATGCGTGTGTCACTGTTGGCCAACATGGGGTGGGTTTTGCTTTTACTATTGTATGACATAGTATGATGACAACAGTAAGTGCATTGCAGACATCAGGTATCTGCGTGGCAAATATATATGTGTACATGTCCCCTCAATCAGTACATAGGTGTGAAGCCTGCATACTACATGAATACATTTGTTTCCATTGACAGGTTGTGCCGCTACTACTCAGATCGTAGGTCACATATGTATGTATGTGACATGGCCGTCCACTGTCATGTTCTGTGGCCAAGGTCATCTGTGGCACACACACCCATGACAGTTACTTAAGAGTAGAGTGAGTGAGGGTATATGCCTGGGGTATATGTCAGATATGGTCATACATAACAAAGTCTGCCAAGAATGGACAGACTTTATAGGTGTATGACTGTCTTGTGGATATGTATTCAGGACTCTAATGTCTGTGATACACCTTGGGACTCCACAATACCTATGGATATGTGAATACCAAGGGACACATGACATAACATGGGTCTGTATGTACACAATGGTACCCGACATACATGTTGAGGGCTACCACCGGTGTGGTACTGATGGGATAATATGTATAGTACATGAGAATGACTATGCCACAGTTGTCTTACTGCTATACAGCATGTATCACACAACAGGTATCTGTCTGTATGATACCCTTGTGTAGGATATGCGTCCCATCCAGGGAATGCATTGTAGGCCATTCCATGCATTCCCAGATTTGGATGGACACATCCCTAGTGTGTCTGCATGTACCTAAGGGGGCTATATGACACACAGGTGTGGTCATAGTAATGGGTGTCGGTCATCACCACTGGTTAGTGTTATAGTGTAGCACAGAAATGATCCAATTGATACTGGGTTCCCTACTACTGTGTGTCATTTGTCAGGACATCATCCAATGATTGCTTATAGTCATGCTGTTGAGGTTGTGTATAGTACCAGACTGCACATCATTGACTAATATTAACGGTATCACCCGCAGCATAGTGTCAACCCATGTCATACACACGTCTACCCATGTTAGTACGTAACTGTAGTAGAATGCATACTGGCCATTGAAAGATGCAATGGGATGTTAATAATGTGTACGACAGGGTATGCCATATGTCCCATGTGTCCACTATGCACGTACATCCAGACAGTGCGCACCCACCATGTTCACAGATGTACACTTGCTAATCTGTACTGCACACATCACACATGTACTGTCCACTCGCTAACACATGCTGGCAACACATCACACATCATCCAAGTGGCACATGGGTGGATAATACATACTCAGACCTAACAGTGGTGTAAACAATGCTACATTGACAATTAGAGCTTTGATGCATAATGTCTGCTCAGATATACCTACAATAATGTAGTTAGACTTCCTTGTTGACAACTTGCTATTATTGCTACACTGCTGTAGTGTCACCCTGTGCATCAACACTATGTTAGCCTGTCCCTCCATCGATAATGCAGATGACAGGAGGCAGCACAGGTATCATCATATGCACAGGGCATTTTGTTGTTTGCCAGAGCCTGACATTGACCCATCCAATCGACATGTCTGTGTGTGTGTGTGTGTGTGTGTGTGTGTGTGTGTGTGTGTGTGTGTGTGTGTGTGTGTGTGTGTGTGTGTGTGGGACAACAGTACAGCATGGACCAATGTTGATGTAATGTGTGTGTGTATGTGTGAGCCC
The DNA here is from genome assembly GCF_019279795.1 of Protopterus annectens. Taxonomy (NCBI): domain Eukaryota; kingdom Metazoa; phylum Chordata; order Ceratodontiformes; family Protopteridae; genus Protopterus; species Protopterus annectens. Next base: position 246,470,210 of record NC_056734.1, read on the forward strand.
TAGTTGTTTGCTTAATTTGTGTGTGTCTGCATGCATACAGCTCCACCATGTGGCTGCCATATACGGTGGTTTGTGGGACAGCCACAGACTGTACCTGCTTGGCTGTACAGATCACTGTCCCGAGCCACGGACACAGTACCTGTGCCTGGCAGGGCTGCTACGGACGGTATCGGGTACCAACCCTGACTGGGTACTGTCATCAAAAGCAGAGGTATGATGACTGGACCCATGTCCCTGCTGGGACTGGCCAGAGCCACATGCATGTGGTCTACTGGGATGAACAATGGGCAGGCCAGCCTCAGCATTGTCGCAACCGTCCCGCACAGTCCTGGCTTGAGGAAGACATGTTGTAGAGGGCATCTATTGTCTCCCCCCAACATCTATCAATGAACTCGGTGTATGCCCGGATGGCACCGGCAAGGTCACGGATGCTGTCATTGATAGCGGTGTTATGTGCCCTCTGCACCCTAAGTCCCTGCGTGGTGTGCCGTTCCATACGTGCCTAAGCCTGCATTACAGCCCGGAACATAGTGGTCATTGTAAGACCTGTGAGGGCACGCCTGCCAGGGGCAATACATCCAGTGGTGCTCCCCCGAGAACCCCTGGACTTCCGCCTATGTGGTACCATTACAGGTCTATGGCTATGGCTGCTGTGAGGGGATGCACGTGCCATGGGTACCACACTCTCCTGGTCAATGCCAACTGTATGCTGTCCCTCCCCTATGGCCATTGGTGGTGAGGGATGTAATGGCACTATGAGTGTGTGCATAGATGGGGTTGAATGCTGTGTACTGTCGATTGGTGGACCAACGACAGACCCTGTCAAATCTCCCTGTGCCAAAATACATGTGTCATCATCACCACTATCCATGGCAGTGGCTTCAAGTCACCTGCTGCTTTTGCCAATCCCTACCTCAGCACCTGTGAGAGGAAGACAGGAAACACACATTACGGTCTGCACATGCACACATGCGCACATGCACACATGCACACATGCACACATGAACACATGCACATATGCACACATGCACACATGAACACATGCACACATACACACATGAACACATGCACACATGCACGCATGTATACATGCACATATGAACACATGCACACAGGCACACAGGAACACATGCACATAGGAACACAGGAACACAGGAACACATGCACACTCCTCACTACAGCAGATACACACACACAACAGAAATCCAAATCATACTCAATACTGGTTGAAGGTGGGTGACAGTATCACAAGCCAAACATTCACACAGACATGTCAGCATGCAGAATAAGTGTTGATCAAGTCCATGCAGTGTGAGTGTAGACAGCCATAGTTAATGACAGTGTACATGGCTGTGGTGCATGTGTGTACATGTCCAGTGATTGCCTACACCCTGGAACACAATGTGTACAAGGACTTGACATTTGTGTGCAAGTATTATAAGCTCTGCAATGTCCTCTGCACCATCACACGCAGGTATATATACCATGGATGCATGTGTTATCTGTGTGTCACATGGATTTCCATATCTGATCGCAGTGTCTGTGTCTGTAGCAGATAATTGTGGACACAGGTGTAGCACATGCATGCTATGTACACACACGGGATGAGTGGTGCATGTATACATGATGGGATACCAATCCTGGACATGGCCATTGTAACAGTATGGGGTGTAGTACCATTAGCCATCATCATCATGCATCATGTGGTCACTCAAGGCCACTAAAGTGTGCTAGACCACCGCCTAGCATGCTGTACCTAAACCGCAGTGCTGTGGCTAAGTTCACAATTACACAGCCACGTTGCACAAGGGTGTGTGAGGTGTCCAATAGGGAGCATTGCCTAACATGACTGTGTTATGTGTTGAGGAGTGTTGCACAGCACCATGCTAGGCCCCTACCCCTCAGGTATGGTATGTGCGGTGTGTGGATGACATGTGGGATACTGACGTGTGACCTAGCAGCGGGTGTCCGGTTACACTATGTGTAGCATGTTGAGGTATACTGCGTATGACAAACGTGTTATGTTGTGTACATGTGTGTCAACTATGCCTATCCAATGTGCAGTACAGTGTTGCCACATTTGTGTCTGATGCTCTGTGCATTGCATGTGATTGAGGCAGCTACTGACATTACTGATATGTTTCACGTCTCACAACAAACATGCACAGCATGCATTATGCATAGGTGTGTTATGTGTACATGGCCTACACCTCACCTATGACATGCACAGTTCAATACCAAGTTTAAAGTGTTAACACACTCACCAGCATGTAAAGTCTGCCCTGCTGTCACACCAGCGGGACCTAAAAGAATATGACACAGTTTGTCAGTGGCCACAACTGTGGCATTGCTACTGTGAGTGTGCTAAACTACAGTAGAACAACAGGCATAGGTGTACAGATACTATTCAAATTATCAGTATTGCACACAATAGGCAGCACAACTGCAAAACACAGTACACATCTCACACATGCATAATCTAACAATACAGGTAACAGTAGTCTATAGCTAGGGCATGTTACCTGCACGCTCCATGTCACTATGCTGGGTGGCTCCAGCCTCTATGACGACACATGTATGATGTTGTTCTTGCTGTAGGCCAGGAGCCAAGACACTTAGCAGCAGTTCCTCCACTCTGGTGAGGGGGGGATGTATGGCCACCCCACCACCTGTAGCAAGCTGTTGTCTGTGGATATCAGACGCACGCCGCTGGACATGTCAAATTAAATCCCTGCAGTGATGGCATACCTGCTCATATGTCCGGTTATGCATGCCTATGTCATTTACCCGACGAACAAGTTCTTGCCACAGTGCAGTACGCTCCTGCTGGTGCTGGCTGGCCCTTGAAAACAGCAGGGTATAGTGCTGAACCAGGCTGTGGTGGATTTCCTGTTCCTCTGCAGCTGTGTAGCAGGGGTTCCTGTGATGAGCCATAAGCCTGGAAGACAAGTAAACGATATGTGTGAGCAAGTCATGTGGCACACTTAACATTATACAGTACAGATATCAGTTAACTGCCATATATAGCATCTGATTGTCTGTCAGAGGATACACACATTCAATACCACATATCAGTGCTCAGCCCACAACTGGCTGACAGTGCCTGCCACACTCCATATGACACACCAGTATACACCAGTACTCGGCTCACTGTTTGGGATCCAATGCACAGCCTTGCCAGGGGGGTACATATCAAGCTAATGCATGCAGAAATATGTCATCCATTGCAATTATTGTGAAGTACAGTTACAGTATAACCAGTAACCCACCCTAGTTGTTGATGCCATACTCCTACCTAACATATGTGCACAGTTGTTAATATAGCTGGCATAGTGCTGTAACAAAGTATACATGTTGCTAGGTACACATGTAAACCCTGCATCACACATGTGATTGCGGACATGGTACAGGCATCATTACACACACATCAGACATTCATACAACACACAGATGTATGCTAACACAGATGAGCATTTGCTATGTACCTTACAGTACTGTGTGCCCCTACTTACAGATACTTATGCCTGAGGAATGTAATCTGTGCAGACTGCAGGAAACACACAAGACAGTGTTACCAGGGAATGTGAACATACACCATACTGTGCTGTTTAGGCCTACAGCTTCAGGTGGTACAACAGTTCAAATGTCAGCTGGATTCACCAGCAGTACCACTTACTGAGCATACATGTATTGCTTCAGCCTATGATGGGACACCACAGTCGTACACAAGGAACTACGTCACAACATATACCATCCTACTATGTCTGCATCCCAATAACTGACACATCTTTCTCTGGCCTCATACTTAGGACACAAAGACCATGACAGAAACAACCTCACACCTAGCTATCACACTGTCACAGACCTTGCACACATTCACTGTCACACTCATTCCACCTCACAGAGCAGGTATTGCACTGTGTACATGTCTGTGTGCATTGTGTCATAAGTAGGTAATACGCTATTGTCCCTGGGGCCTACAGCAGCCTAGCCATATGCTACCCTGGCCTGTGACACACATGTAATTAGATTTCACTTACTCCTGTCAACCGGATACACAGAGGTGATTCCCAGGGCATGTTACCTATCCCCCAAACAATCATCAGGGGTATGTCTGACATCTGCTACTGAGGAGCCTTGTTTGTTCATGCTGGGTGGTTTACTCCAGAGTATGGCATATTTGCCAATAGGAGCCTATCCCTCCAGCATGTGCTGTTTAGTGAGGTTGCAGGGACTAGGGACCTAGGCCATGTAGCCTGGTGGGATTGTGAGGTGTTGACATGGTGGTTGTCTGACTGCTATGGGTGTGGCATACCTCTGTATGTTTGGCAGAGGTAACCTCTGGGTGGCCGGTATATAACGCACTGTAGCTGTGGTTATGTGAGTCAATCTGCATAGGGTATGTGTTTAATGGCAGTATTACCCTTTGTGAGGTATGTCTGTGGCCTTTCCACTTGCTGTAGTTGTCATGTGAGGTACATACCACATGGGGCATTGTGATGAGTACAGGGGAACACTGACCTATATTTCCATACATGACACATCGTTTGTGATTACATGTACCATGTAGACAGATTACAAAGACTAGTGTGGCACTGTGAATACTGTCCACCTGTGTCCCATGTTCCCTTCTGACACCTTCACTGTTAGTCAGGCAACCACCTCTCTGGTAGTTAGTGGGTAAAGTGTTTTGGAATGGGGTATGGCAGTGCAGTATCAAAACTGGTGTTCAGTCCATGCCTTGGTCGCCAGCACCTGTTGCAATATGTCTGACCCTGTGTCTCCCTCTCTCACTATATATATATATATATATATATATATATATATATATATATATATATATATATATATATATATATATATATGTCTGACCCTGTGTCTCCCTCTCACTATATATATATATATATATATATATATATATATATATATATATATATATATATATATATACACATATATATATATATATATATATATATATATATATATATATACATATATAGGTATATAGGTTCATAGGTTCATACTAGGCTATCTGCCCTGGGACAATTATAAGCCTAGCCCAATTTTGCTTGGCTTACGCCACCCCTTGATTTGAGTATACTGTGCCCTTTTTAAGGTTTAGTTTGCTGTGCCTCTGTCTAATAGTGACACGGAAGTAATCCCCAGGACAAACCTACGTTCCCCCATCCACTCATCAAGATTCTTCTTGAAGAGATTCAGTGAGGTGCTCTGCCTAACATGAATTGGAATTCTGTTCCATAGCGAAGGGAACCTCTGGGTTATAAATCTGTCCCTCCAGCAAGTTCTATTTATTTCAGTGCTGAGGTTCAAGTCCCTCCAGCGTGTGGCTCTAAGGGATTTAGATTTACTGAGGTGGAGCATGTCCATTAATTCTGGATTGGACATAGCTTTATATGTCAGGCATAGATCGCCTCGAAGTAGGCGGTATGCAAATGAGTAGAGCTTGAGTTTTATTAACCGAGCAGCATATGGCATCTGTTTGAGACCCTTGATCCTCTTGGTGAGGTACTTTTGGGGTCTTTCTAATTGCTGCAGGTGTCGGGTAAGGTACATCCCAAAAGGGGCATTGTATTCTATGATGGGCCTGATGAGGGATGAATAAAGGGGCATGATTACCTCTCTTGATCTAGATGTGAATCCTTTCATGATGAGGTGGGCTATGTAAAAGGTCTTTCTAACCACTTTGGCAATGTGGTTGTCAAAGGAGAGATTGCTATCAACTTGGGTCCCCAGATCCCTAATTACTTTCTCTGTACTTAATGGGTTACCGCCTATGTGGTAATTTGTGGGCACATTGTTTTTGCCAAAGGGTATGACTATACACTTTTTGGCATTTAGCTTCAGACCATGGCTCTGGCACCAGTTATCCATCTCTGTGAGACCTTTTTTGAAGGATGTTTGTGTCAGCTGGAGAGTTGATTATGGCGCCTAGTTTACAGTCGTCTGCAAACTTGGTGAGCCATAGTCCTCCCACGTTGGCCTGTACCTTGGAAAAGTATATACCGAACAAGAGCAGTCCCAGGACAGAACCTTGTGGGACACCACTTGTGACCAGTTTTGAGTCTGACATGGCTCCAGCAACTCTCACTCTGTGGGTTCTGTCTTTGAGCCAGTTTGCAACCCATCTTGTGACATAGGGGTTTATATTTAAGCTGGATAGCTTATCTATGATGCCCGAGTGGGGTATTGTGTCAAATGCCTTTGCTAGGTCCAGATAGGCTGTGTGGACTACCTTCCCTTCATCTATGGCTTTGGTGACTGTTTCGAAGAAGTCAACCAGGCTCAAAAGGCAGGATCTGCCCTTGACGAAGCCGAACTGGGTAGGATCTAGTGTCTGTAGGTCCCCAATGTCTTTGTTTATGAGCTCCATGATGATCCTCTCCATAGCCTTGCAGACTAAGCTAGTCAGGCTTATGGGGCGATAGTTTCCAGGGTCCGTGGAGGCTCCAACTTTGTGGAGTGGGACCACTGTTGCTGTACGCCATTCTGTGGGCACATATCCTGTAGTAAGGCTGAGATTGTACAGCTGTTTTATTTGAGGGATTTGCTCTTCTTGGAGTTCATGTAGGACGCAACCCAGAATGCCATCTGGTCCCATGGAAGCAGTGTTTTTTGCTTTGGAGAGGGCAGCTTTCATCTGAGCATCAGAGATGTTTGGGAGGCAGCCCTCTGCCGGGATAGATACTTGCTCTTTTTTTGGGGAGGAGGGGTGGAGAAGTTTGCACTGAACCTGTCTGCCAGGATATTGGCAATGTCTGTGGGTTCAGTGTATTTTTTGTCATTTAGAATCAACTCAGAACAAGTCTGGGAGTTGCATCCCAGGTTCCTAACATAACTGGAAAAAGCCTTATGATTGTCTTTAGTGTCCTGAGCAATTTTTCTCTCGAAGCTGGCCTTGGAGGATTTTATGAGGGATCGTAATTTTTTGCTAGTACTGATCAGGGATGCCTTCCCTATTAGGGATTTTGTTCTATCATGTAGTATCTTCCTCCTTCTGTTGTACAGTTTATTTATGGCTGGGGTCCACCAGACTGGACACCTGCCTTTGGATGTTTGGGTTTTGGCTTTGTTTGGGATAGCATGATCCATGCATTCCTGGAGATGTCCGTAGAATGCGTTTATAAAGGATTCTTCACTCTATATATACATATCTATATATATATACATATATGTATATATATATATATATATATATATATATATATATATATATATATATATATATATATATATATATATATATATATATCTATATATATATATATCTGTATATATATATATATATATATATATATATATATATATATATATATATATATATACATATATATATGTATATATATATATATATATATATATATATATATATATATATATATATATATATATATATATATATATATATATATATATATATATATATATATATATATATATATATATATATATATATATATATATATATATATATGTGTGTGTGTGTGTGTATATACATACATATATATATATATATATATATATATATATATATATATATATATATAGACACACACACACACACACACACACACACACACATACTTGTAAACAGCCACTGCTGTACATATATATGCACATATATGCAGGTATACTGCCCACCTTTCATGGTGGGAATATCAATTATGGAACAGTTGTGAGACATACAATTATGTAATAATATTGCACAGTGTTGTGCAGAATGCATTTCGCTGTCCTCAGGCCATATAGCCATAGCAGATCTCACTGGCTGTAACTCAGTCCCACAGCATTTAACCACCACATGACATATACCTTCACTGCTTGCTGTTTTCAATGCCACACACTACAACCTACATAGATATGTGCACATAGCAACCTTCAAATACATACATATGTCCAGCCTTCACTAACAGTTGCAGTATGTCCCTTGCCCTATGCATATCTGCATGTACATATAGATACGGACTGCTACTACATAAGGAGTGTTCACAGAATGTAGAGTACCCTTCAGACACATCATTCGGATGCCAGCAAATACATCTGTGTTACATACCTTACCTTTGTATTTCTCACCTCAGTCTGTTGTACCTGTTGATGTTTTTTTTTTTTTTATTTGTTTAGGTTGGTGTCTTCCACTGTCTCTGTTTGTTTTATTTTTTGTTTTGGTTGGCTGGTGTCTCCAACCGCCTCTGTTTTTTTTTTTGTTTGGGTTGGTCTCTCCAACTGTCTGTCTGTCTGTATGTCTGTCTGTCTCTCTCGCTCACTCTCTCTCTCTCTCTCTCTCCAGTTGCTACAGTGATGTTATTGCATGTATGGACAGCAAGTACAGGCTGCTTTTGTAGGTATCTGCACATGTGCATGTGATGGCCTCTGCACCAATTGGTGCCCACCATTTAGTAATTGCATGCAGCCTGCTGTGTGGTAATTGCAGTTCTCACTGTGATTTCAGGACACTGCTATAAAATGATAGGTTAGGTAGGCGTAGGCCTTTCAGTTTTGCAAGGTGGGGACCATGCTTGTTTGCTGTGGACACTGTTGTGTCAGTCAGAAGGTTGGTATATGTCTCATATCTGAAGCTGGGTTGTAGCCAGTGAAATGCATGTTGTACTGAAACCTGACTGTTGCTTCTTCAAGTACACTCTTCTCAGTGTGTAAGTTTACTCACACCTCCTAATGCTAACACTGGATACATGGAAGTATGTACTTTCTTTTGGAAGTAGGGAATTAACTGGCATACAACAGTAGTTATTGCAATGTATTCCTATGGCTTTCCTATTTTCCCTTTACATTCAGTCCTTGTAATGCATGTTATATTTCTTTATTGCAATGTATTCCTATGGCTTTCCTATTTTTCCTTTACATTCAGTCCTTGTAATGCATGTCATATTTCTTTATTGCAATGTATTCCTATGGCTTTCATATTTTCCCTTTACATGCACTCCTTCTAATGCATGTTATATTTCTTTCAGCACCAAGTTATTGTGTATCTGCTGTGGCTTAGTGGTACATCATGCAGACTGCTGAGCCCAAGGTGTGGGGTTTGAGACTGACAAGGGTATTTTTATTTTGCTGCTGAGCAATACAAGGGCCTTGTCATACAGAGTGACTAAGGCACTTTTAAGCAGTTGTAAGCGGGTTGGCATGGGTTTGCGCGACACTTAGCAATGCTTAGCTAAGCGCACACAAGCTCACACTCGCACACCCCTGCTAACTACTGCTTAAAAGTGCTTACTCCCGCTAACCCCTGCGCTAATTTCTTTTAAAGAAAAGAAAATGGGGAGATAGGAATGTGGTGAAAAAATGGGGCACAGAGAGGGACAGACAGTAGGAAAACAAACTTGGGATGTGCAGGAAGGGTGTAGGGAAGGCCCATAGCTGCCCATTTCTTTAACAGCAACAGCTGTGCATATGTTGAAAATTTGGAGTGAGTTTTGAGACCTTCCACCCCTGAGAGAGGGGTGAGGACAACATAGTTTGTTGCACTGCCAATTAGAATTATCGGTGTACATGTCCTATGGACATGTGTGCAAAATGGGAAGCTTTGTATGGGGCATAATTTATTTTTCGGGTACAGATTGCCCTTTTTTTTGTTGTTTTTTTTTTCAGGTGAGAGTGGTAAGTGAGGTAGGGGAAATAGGTATATTTGAGGAGGTAGGTTGGGGAGGTAAACAGACAAGACAAACAAGATGCATACAGGGGCGGAATTTGACACATGGGGTGTGTGAACACAATTGACGGGGAAGGTTGTTTGGAAATCGCAAGCCCATGAGCCCACAGATGGTAACAGTGGAACTGAGATCCCCACCCATGGGCAGTTACCACTGCACCTTCACATCCCCGGGGGTGGCTGTTCTGGGGGCTGAGTAGGATGGGCAGGCTCACCCGTGAGACATGCCACTCTTGCCTCAAGCTGGTGTAGGGGATCAGCGACTGAAGCTGGATCTCCCTATGCAACACAGTCCGGACCCTTCGAAGGGTGACGGGTGGCCCTTCTCCGCCCACGTTTGCACGGGGGGGATGAGCCCCATCCCCCGCAGCGCTTCCACCCAAATGTGGCACAGGACCAATGGAGGAGGGGAGTCCGGGCTGGGCACCAGAGCCACTGGTGCCAGGTGCACTTGCCAACTGAGGAGGGACAGGTGGGTCCACTGGAACCGGCCTTCCCATACGTTCTGTGATTTGGTGTGTTTCATTACAACATAAACAACAGCATTCCAGATTAGTTTTAACAGCATGCAGCAATATTCCCATTAACCTTACTCACCACAGTTCCAACAGTTGAACAGCAAACATAACACATGCATATATTGAACAACAGTGGTTATTCCAACCGCATGCAGGGATGATTGGTAGCTACAGGCCACCATGAACGTGGTGTTTGAACAGGGCACATGCATCAACATGAGTGCAGATATTTATGGAACAATAGGACATATATCCTGACAATTATTTAAGATTACACATACCCATTGAGGTGCGGAATTGCATGGTTTATGCACATACAGTAGGGTGTAGAAAAAAACCTCCATTAACATTTTATAAACACTTTTACTCTACACTACATTCCTAGTGACTGCAGGTGTATATTTCCTACATGTATTATTACACTTGCCACCATGCATTAGGTTGTGTAATGGGTTTGGCTAGTTAAATCTATACTTGACCTATATCTCACATACTAACTGTCCAGGATGCAGATGTTACTGCTACATATTTCATGGTTGCATTTATATTTCTTTATCTACATATCTGGATGTTTTCATATGACATTTTCACTTCTAATTGTACAGAACCCTGCATTTATTGAAGCACACTTACATTTCTGGGGAACATATTCACATGCTACTCGTGTGCCAGATTTACTTATGCATGCCAGCCAGTAATTGACTGTTGAGGACTGTATATTTACTTCACAGCTACTAGCACTTCCATCACCCACTTTATATGGGACTGCAAAACTCTGGGTTGCCAGCAATTTCTAACACATTACTATTTGTATAATGCAAGGGTACAACAACATTTCATACTAAGTGAAACAGACACACTCTGCGTTTTAGACCTTTATTAATGACATTACACACTTTTCCACAGGCTCACTCCTTTATTTGTTTTAACGGTATATATGGCAGACATGTTCACGACATATTATACCTTTATTAATAGGTTAGCACTCTCTTTTTTCAGGCTCACTCACATATTATTTTATATGACAGTGCCTGCAGAGATATTATTCCAGACATTTGTTACCTTTCTAAATGGGTTACTACACTCTTTTTCTGCCTCTCTAACATTTTTATCTGACGGTACATGAAGAGGACTTATTCAGTCCATTTTATGGCTGTATTATTGGACTACAACACTTTCTTTCATGCTCTCTCCCATATTTTATATAACAATACATGCAGAATAATCACTAACCTGCCTGGCGGCGCAGCCTTAGCAGCCTATCTTCATAGGCTTGCTGATTCGTAACACGGTCACCTGCAGCTGTAAAGTACATGAAGGGATATTGAGACATTCCTATCCATTATACATACTCCATTTTAAATCCATACATACTGCATTCCATGGCTACATACTCAGTTGTGGGGCATCCCGCATCCCACGGGCCTGCTGTATCCACTGGTTCAGGCGGTCCTCCTTTCATCTCTTCAGGTCCGCATGGTGGTGATGGACCTGCTCACCAGTCTGGGAATGCCTGTGGCACTGGTGAGGTCACGAGCTAACCAGTTCCAAGGCTCTGCCTTGTACTCCGTCCCTTGGAACTGGCCCTGCAGGAGTCTTGCCTCGTGATGGTGGACTACGAGCCAAACCATGTATTTGGACTCCTCGGTGCCCCATCTCTGCACTTGGAAGTGCACTCCCTCTCCAACACCAGACATTCTGACCACAGATGTGAGCTACAATCAGTTATGGCATGTATTCCCGCCTGTGAGGCTTAAATATGCCACATTTCCCGCACTTCTTTGTGATTGGACGTTTTGTAAGATTCTCGGCTGACTGCAGACCTGCATAGTAATGATTAAGCTACCATTCCTAATTTTATGTATGTTAATAGTGGCTGTTTTCCCTATGTTGTCATGGCTTAGTGGTTCTGTACTTTGGTTATGATGCAAAGGGTCCTGGGTTCAAACCTTGTCATTATTTTATTTTAATACTGTCTAGACAGGCTAGGGGGTATGGCTGTGTTTAAGCAACTTACCTCTACATTGCTCCACGGTGCCCTGGTTGGCGCGGCGCGCATGTCCGTGCAAACACATTGCACTGGCTAAAGCGTTTTTAAATATTGGGCAACTCTATTGCACTGGGTAAAGTGCTATTACACTATGGGCAACTCTGTTTAGCTGGGTGAAGCGCTATTAAACTATGGGCAACTCTGTTTAGCTGGGTGAAGCGCTATTAAACTATAGCCAACTCTGTTTAGCTGGATAAAGTGCTATTAAACTATGGGCACCTCTGTTTAGATGGGTATAGCACTATTATTCTATGGGCACCTGTGTTTAGCTGTGTAAAACATTGCTTAATGGCAGGCTATTATATATCTGGGTCTTTTAAAAATATATATTTTGTTCGCTGATACATTGGCCATGTCACTGCTTTTAATAACATTTTAATCATATTTGTCTGGTATTACTTCAAATACTGATTTAAAACATAAATAAGAAGGAGAGTGCTGGGACTCGAACTGTGAATGCCTTTTCTTTGTGGATACGCTCTACCATTACGCTATTGCTATTTGGATTAATTTGCATAAGTAGTTCTTATTTGCTCTTCAATGTCACAATTGCTAACTGTGGTTAAGCAATGGGCACACCCGTGCAAACAAGCACAAATACGGGCAGCTATATCGTGGATTTAAAAAAAAATTAAATTTTTTCCGTTTTATAACTCTGATGGGGGTTTACAGTGTCAGGGAGTGTGGTGTTGGGTGCAAGTACATTTGAGTGGACTCGCTCTTGTCTGTTGACATTATGCTTTTTAAAACCTTGCAGGGGCGTGGACTTTTAGACTGCTTGGCAGTCGGACACACCCCCTGCTTGCCTACTCAGCCCGTGTAAGAGTTACGGATGAGTCAGCATGCCCTCATGAATATTCATGGCACGCTGACGTCATACCGTTCAACTGCAGCCTCCGAGTAAGACATATTAAGTCTTACACGGAGGTTTCGTGAATCCGGCCCTATGTTTTATGCAGGGCATTGTATGCCACTGGTTAGTGAAAATAGATTTCTGAAACAAATGACATGATAAATATTAGCACTGGTGATGTCAAAATCTAAGAAAATTGGTAGTTGATCAGCCACATATTTTTTTTGGGGGGGGTCTTATGCAAAATTGAAATATAGGACTCTTCAGAGAGACTGAGGACAAATGGGTTAATGAAACATAGTGTGTGAGTGTTTGCTATGTAAGACATTTTATTTAAGTGCAAACCATACAAAACAGCACTGCTGAGTACTTATCTAGCAGTGGATGGATATGGATTCAGCAGAAAGCCACAAATGTATGCACTGCTCCACAGAATGCATGGTGAAGTCATAATACACACTACAGAAATCCAAGGAATCCAGAAATGGAACAACTGTAAAACTTCATTACTTTTATTATTATTATTATTATTATTATTATTATTATTATTATTATTATTATTATTATTATTGACTTTGCTGACCTTGCAAGACACATTATATAAAAATATTTGCTTTCAGTAGTGAACTGTGACCTTTGATATTGGAATATGGAATTTGGTATATGGGATATTTAGAGTTACAACATTTCGAGGTGAAAGTTGAGGAATTCAAATTCAGATTAAAAATATTTACATTTGCAGTTAACCACATAAACCATTAAGCTATACTCTAAGACAAAATGTTGCGGATGGTATTATCAGAGAAGAATGAAAACACAAAATGATGACAAGGCACAGGGATGCTGTCATCCAGCTTCTAACTAAAGAGCAGAAACCCTAGCCATCAGGGTTGTACTGCTAAATTTACAAATCCTTGAATGCTGACCATTAAACACAAATTAAAGGCATAGCTTAAAAAATCATTTTTGAGGGTTGTAAGCCATTGTGAATCCTGAATATGTTAGACAAGCAATCCCATACTTCCTAAATTTATATATACTGACTCCATATTTGAACAATCTTGTAGAAAGGAGAAATTTCCCTTAACAGTAAACAGAGGTTTTGCATAATGATATGTTTCATTCTAACAGAAGTAAGTAAATAAGTGATTTTTGAAATTTAGTGGGTTTGTGATTTACAAAAGATACCTGTGTTTCAGCAGTGAATAGTTGGGAAAAACAGATGCATAGACATGAGAGAACATTTTTGAACAATGGTAATGTATTTAGGTTTCAGTGTGGTATAAAATCATTTTTCCTGTGAATGACAACTAGATAAAGAAGACCAAAATAAGGAATCTAGGGGAAAACACAAGACTATTTCAAAACATGCTTTAAATTATGAGTTAACTGCAGAACCCTGATTTAAAAGGTGCCTCGAAATGTACCTGTCCCACCAAGGTTTCTTGAATATCTTTCTCCACAAATGCTTGTGATCCTTAAAGCAACTTTTTATCTTTTATTTTATTTACTTTCTGTTTTATTTAATGATTATATTATTCTGTAAAGTGCTTAGTCTTCTTAACATGCAATGAAAGTTGACTGATGGACTGGTTGAGTGACTGACTTAGGCCATGAAAAAATTCATCGGTATAGGTCTTCAAAATATATATCTTATAGCATGTTGAATTCTATGTACTAAAAGTGCCAGCAGCTTTATGAAATAAATGAAATTACCTGCTTAGAAATTTGGCTCAAGCTCACGGCATACAGGTGTTGTACCAGCTGAGTCTCTTGACTAGTGGATTCACTTGCTTTACCCAATCAATTTTATTTCCCTTTGTGTAAGTCCTTCAGCTAGGAACAACTATTAAATACATTTAAGTACAGTGTGTTACCTGCAGATAGGAAAAAAAGTTAAATATTGCAGAGACAGAAGAAAATTAAGTGACACAACTGGGAAGCAAACCTAGACCCCCCGAATTCAGTCCAGGTGCTTTACCAGATGACTGATCAGACCAGCAATTAGGCTTGATAGCAGACGTCTTTTGTTTTGCTATTTAATTTGCTCATTAAGGTATTTCAGCACTGATAAACACCTAGCAATGTGTCAGACACTTGGATTTTTATAATCTTTTGGCAACAAAAAGGCTGTGTGCAATTTACAGAACACAGCATGCTGTCACAGTAGTGACCATCACAATATATGCCTCTTTAAAAAAGTTGCCACTCCGTATTTATAAAGAATGCATTATCCAGTACAAAAATGTTATAGTGCTATGTGATATGACATACTGAGCTGTGTTATATATTATTTAGATATTTTTGTTCATATCTGTGTATATTATATATGCATTCATGTGGGTTTATGTTCCTAGTATCATCTTCATTACTATTTAACACCATCATGAATAAAAATCATACTAGGTACACTGTACTAATATAACCAAATGCTACAAAAGAATATCTATAGCTCTCCCTGTCTGTTTTAGATAATAGATAAATAGATTCACAAGCACACATTATATAGTGACATTTATTATAATATGTTTTTGTTATCTTTATCAGTATATAAAAAATAACATTTTGAACACAATAATATGCCGAGGGAAATTTTTTGAATTTATTGAATTAAATCGCAAGCCACTTTTGTGTTGCCTTCACAGTGATTCAGTAATTTACAGTCACCATGATTTAAGTACTGTGGAGACAGAATAATTTCTTATGGCCTGCCACAGACAGCCTTCACAAGAGAAAAAGAGCTTTAATAAATATGTGCTTTTTTGGGCTGCACATCTATTTTGCATTTACCTGATACACCTCTGCAACATTTAATGTATATAATTCTGCTTTTTATTTAGATTCTGATTATGTGTTTGCTTCAGCTTACTTATATTGTTTAGTCTGTTTAAAAAAAATGAGACTTGTATAAGACAATAGTTGGAATTATTTTTGAAGTTTTGATTGTCTCATCTTTAAGTAAATCATGAAAAATAAAGAAACACATAAAAAAACTTGATTTAAACATATGCATGTTATATTAGAAACCACAGATGTAAGTATGCTTCACTATCAAGCATGCAATGAAAGCAGAATAGTATGGCAGATAAAAATAGGGTGTTAAATAATTCTCTGTGGGTACCAGTAATGTACTATTGTCAAAACAATTGCCATAGAAGACACCTACATTTCCTGGAAAATGCATTGCGTGTGATAGTGTCATATCACCCAGATTTTCTGTAGCAACTTGTCTCAAGCTTGAACATAGAATTAAGAATGTCAGTGTCACTTAAATCTCGAGAAACTTAAACAAGCAATAAAGCAATGTTAAATATATTAATATAAATCAGGTGCATTGGTTAAATATTTATCTAGATTTATATTACATCGACAATGCTCACTTAATGACTGCACATTTCATTACTCTGCAGTAAAAATACTGTATTATTTTACTAGACAGTTCACTAACTTTTATGTGTCACACTTCAAGACACTGCTATATGTGGTTCTAGCAAAATATAAATCAATGAAAAAATGTGTTTGTCAAACATCCTTTAAATACAAAATCAGATTTATTAGGTACTCCTTGTACGGACTGTTTTAAAAACATAAAACATATTTTCTTTTTTCATAGTCACTGACATTTGGAGCAGGAAAAGAAATAAAAGGAAAGTATAATAAAGGAGAATGTATTTCTATAAAATATATTTGATTAGTAATTACAGACTTTTATTCCTTCTGCACTTTAGCAGTAATGTGTCACATTTGGGCTGCAATTTTTAAAGATAATCTGAGGAACATAGCAATCTTAGTCCCAGCCTTGGCAAAAGGAAGAAAACACATTAGAGGTTTTAGCCAGCTGCTAAATGAGGCCCCTGATTGCCTTCGTTCTTGTGACAGAAACAGAAGGTGCTGGCGGTGATTAGAGGCGCTCTGCGTCTGATGAACAGATGTTAATAACAAAGAACATCTTCATTGTGTTAAATGGCAAGTACAAGAAACTAGTTATTGGGGTCAGTGCAATTCATCCATGTGCTGGTGATTATCTGAAGAAAGCTGAGGTGTGTGTAGATAATGCAGGGTAAGTTAGCTGGTACTTTTACGAGCACTGTTACTCTAAGGTCAACAAAATATTGTCATTTGAATGAATGGAGCACTGTTGCATTAAAGTAAACAACATACTGTCATTTTCAGTAATACTCATGGTCATGCTAACTGAAACATGTATTAACAACATCCTGTTTACCTCATACAAAATCAGCAGCACAGACTAATAAGCAGCAAGAAAACCACATTCAAAAGATGTCAAAATTCATGTTTTCACTTTAGAAGGGCAAAAGCAAAGATGTTTTCTGAAACAGCAATGACATCATTTTCAGGATATAAATGAGTAGGCATGAGTGGTCAAATACCTATAATTTTCAGGATATAAATGGGTAGGCATGAGAGGTCAAATACCAAGATTTAAGTTGTTTCTAGTAAATTAATGAAAATATTCTTTGAAATCCTGTAATCAAATTGTACACACACACACACACACACACACACACACACACACACACACACACACACACACACACACACACACACACACACACACACACACACACACACACACACATACATGTATATATGCATATGTATATCTATAGACAGACATAGATATAGGTAGATATATTGTATATCTATATCTAGCTGTATCTGTTTATCTATCTATGATTACATCATGAATGGCTGACATGTTAAGTGATTGAAACACAAAGCACTGACCAACACATGTGACCATTCTCAATACCGACAATACAAATGACCAATACTCAGTACAGTTTTTTTTTGTAAGATAAGGTGAGGCAGAATTAGAGTTAGCATGCATTATTCAGATGGAAAAAGGGGCCTTCTGCCAAGTTGGAACTGTCAGGTAAACAAAAGACAAAGAAACAAATAAATAAAAAAAATCTTGTTTATTTTCTGTTGCTGTAATTACACCTTGATGTTTACAGCCCATTTTCTATAATTCTGTTTCCTGTAAATGTTTCTTTGAAATAGAAGCACACTATTTTTGCAATATTTTTACAGACTGGAAAGTGCTACCAGACATCTTATATGCATTTGCTACAG
>NC_056734.1:246490915-246610915 GCF_019279795.1 Protopterus annectens
GCAATTCCATGCTACAAACGCTTCTTCATACCAAAGTACAAAAATAAAAATTAATTGCAATAAAATAGTATCAATTCAAATGTTAAACAATCAATCAAATACAAAGTATCAGCTTCATTCACGTAGCAAGTATCATATAAAGCACATTCACCAATAGTATTGCAGAAAACCCCTTGCATCTCAAACTGCATAAATGTTAAAGGGACAAAACCTGAAAACATTGTAACATACAGCATCATAAAAAAGTGAATCATTAAAAGTATAATTAAATAATTAATCACTATATCTTATACCACGAATATAAAACAATAAAATGTAAAAGCACAGCAAAGATACATAAATCCTACTTAAAAAGCCTCCATGACTTCAATATAGGTTTTTAAAGGCAGATATTCTTTCAGGCCTGACCCTGTATCTCCCCTTAAGGAAATAATCCAATGGGACTTAAATTTATCCATCATATTACCAGTAGTGATCTACTTATCAATAACCAAAAACCTAAAGTAATCGCATCTCCTCCATTAACAATATATTTCGCAAGGGCATTACATTTATTACCTTTTCTTATATGGCATAGATGTTCACTCATTCTCTGTCTCAAGGACCTATTAGTTTTACCAATATAAAAACACTTAAAAGTACACAATAGGCAAGGTAAGCAATGTCCATTGTACAACAATCAGCCCTAATTTTTAAAAATATATATTCAACCCCTGTGTCTGGGTGTTTTTAAAGCGCTAGGTGCTATCAATCAGATAGCAATAGCCAGAATGACCAGAAGGAAATGCACCCAAATTACCCTCATTCATTCTAAAATGATCATTAACTTAGGGATAACACAAAATCCTCTTCAACAAGCGTTTATTCCTGCAACAAAAAAAAAAAGGTTTCGGACCAATAAAATTTCTAATTTTATCATCAGTCAATAAAATTGACCAATGTTTCCTAAATATGTCTGTAATCAACTTAGAATTGTTCATATAATACCTGGGAACCATGACATCTTCTCTGCTAGAAAAAGACCTCACCACCAATCTTTGCTCAGAAGAGGAAAAGTAAGGTCTAAATCTAGTCTGTCTCATGGATACACCAAAGACAAAGCCGTGCTCTAACTCTCCCAGATGGTACTCCTTGCCACTCAAATCCTGTCTCAACACATCTAGGTCCCATAGAAACTGACCGTCCTTCACATTCAACCTAGAAGTTTGCATGCTCTGACCCTTAACAACATTATGAAAAATGTGTTTGGGCTACATGCTTGTGCTGTGTAATGAAGAACACTTATAAGGAGTCTTTTTTATAAAGACTAGTAGTAAATGTTAAATCAGGTTCCCTACAGACCTTAATATCTAAAAACTCCATAATAGAATAAGAATGTTTCACAGAAAACCTAAGAAAGTTAGTAGTATTAGGTAAGGATTCCATGAAACAGTCTTAACTGCTAGAGTGCATATCCATAATAAAAATACATCATAAACAAATCAATGGTAAAATTTGATGAAATGTTTATAACAATCAGATGTAAAAAAACACCTCATTCGCCCATTGTGCCATCACCATATTGGTGTAGTTATTGGCACATGAAGTTCCCATAGCTATGCCAGCTATCTGTAGATAGTAGGCACGATTGAAAACAAAAACATTATTCTTAAGGACTGGTTCAATAAAGAGAAACAGCATTTCAATACATAATGATCATGTAGCAAACATAGTTTTAAATATTTTTTTATTTTATTTATTTTTATTTTTTTTATTTAACATTTGTTAACCGGGAAAGTCCGACTAGGTTCCACAGATCCTGTTTTCAGTGGAGGCCCGGGGAGAAATACTCCAGAAGCATGTCTTTCGAATGTGGGAGGAAACCGGAGTACCCGGAGGAAACCCACGCGAACGCAGGGAGAACATGCAAACTCCACACAGAATATACAGATTTTTTTTTTCATTTGAGTACATACTGGTACAGCTTGAAACATTAGTTCAAAAAATCGATGACGACAAATATATATATATATATATATATATATATATATATATATATATATATAAAATTTAAATAAGCATTTCGATTAATATTTTATTGATGATTGAATATCACATATTTATTTTGAAATCTTATATTGTGCATGTATCCTAATTAGCCACGTTTTTTCATCAAACCTATGGAAATGAGTGAATGCGGTACAGATATAAGTAAACAATTCTCTAAAAATAATATATAGGTTTCTCAGCTATAACTTTTTTCAGCACAAAAGAAAGTGTGATCCATTAAAATAAATCCTATTACAGTTGAAACACTAAGATTTCTAACATTCAAAAAATATGGTTTCTGGGAATTTTACTGTTTGTAAATTCACAACTTTTCTAATGCTTACTTAACAAGCTAGCAAAACAAGCTAAATGGATATTTACAGAAAGTGGCATTCACTGTCAGCATCCCTCTTTTGTGTATTGTAGATCTGACAGTGTTAAAATGAATTTATATTTTTATGTATTTCTTTTTGCCCCCCCCCCACTACATGCTGATCATAGCACGCTCCCAGCCAGTTGGCCCATTCTTTCCCTATCACCTGGTTGAGGACCAGCTAGGAGGGCATCATTACAGTAGCCATTGGGGTGACTCGGATCTGACTGTGTACTGGATTTTACTTGCAGTGTATATTAAAAATCCTTCATTTTACTTCTTTTTTGGTAGATATGTAGTCACTGTAGTTGCTTTTCTTATTAAACCCTACTTCCCTGTGCCCACTGAATAATGCCCTTTGGTGGGTTATTCATTGGGCATTTGCACTACACCACCTCTCCCCTCTGCAAAGGACTGATGTGAGCAGGATTTCCACCACTTGCAGGAAGCAGTGATCAATGGCTTCCTTGTATTGAACTAGTTAAACCTGACCATGCACATGAACCTGGGTGCGTGCATTTCCTCCCCAGGGAAACCTGACCATGCACATGAGCCTGGATGCATACATTTCCTCACCAAGGAAACCTGAACATGCACATGAGCCTGGATGCATGCATTTCCTCACCAAGGAAATCTGACAAAGCACATGAGCCTGGGTGCATGCATTTCCTCCCCCACAGGATAGGCTTGCCCATCTTCCACTGCCACTGCTGTCTGGCTCCTGAGCTGCTCATTGAGCATGGATCTGCTAAGCTGCAGTCAGAGTTCTATTCTTCTACACCACAGGGAGTGTTTATTTTAATTTTAAGAGACATTCAATGAGTAAGTTTGCACAGTAGTACAGTAATTAGCACTGGTGCCTCATTTTTCATTTCTTCAATTTGATTGCAGGATCACATGCCTTTGATATGGAGCCTCCATTTCATCCCTTCTATCTGCATGGGCTTTTACTTTTTGCTGCATTATACTCCGATATCCCAACAACATGCCATTAGGTGAAGTAACATGTTAATATGCATGCGGTATGTGAGTACGTATGTACGTATACATCCAATGATGGCCCAATATTCCAAACAAGACTCGTTATATGCCATGTGGCCCACTGCTTGTAGAGAAAGGTTCAGAATCCTGTGTTTTTAATAGCTCTAGGATGAATGAGTGGAATAAGTCAAGGTATTGATAGAATGGTTTGGCATTTTTTTTTTACAAAATTTCTATCATCAGTTTAGATATTATTCTCTAAAGCTGACTTGCATGTGTGCAAGTTAATGAAATGTCTTACATCAGCAATTTTGTCACCATGTGCACCTAGATAAAATATACAGCTGCAGGACTTCATGCATGCAATTTGAAATGTGCTATACCTTGTTCACATGGGAACAGTAGAAGAGTATCATTAGTACTTGAGTATTATTCAAGTATTTACAGTTCTGAGAGGTACTTTACTCACCCAGAGTGATGAGTGATTGGACAGAATGTTCAGTCACAACCACAAACAGAAAATGTTGCATTGTTTTAAAAATATTACAGACAATAATGAAACAAACCAATAAAAGTATGAAAGAAAATACTGCATTGACTTAAAAATATTACAGAAAATAATGAAACAAATTGATAGAAAGTATTGCATTGCTTTAAAGTTGACACAAAAACTAACAAAATTCAAATTAATAGACTTATGAAATACAGGACAGCAATCTGCAGTTATATTTATGCATACAGAGACATGTGCCTATGCTGCAGTTGACAATCCCTTGCTTCAGACTGCTGGCTTCATGCCTAGTGGATGGGCTGTGTGTCTTGAGACAGAACGTCCACTTTGTGGTGAGTTGAGTCAGGCCAGTTTAGCACTGCTCCATGGAATGGCTAGTTGTAACCCCCTTAGTGCAGTTGCGATTATCTCTCTAGCCCACATACTGGGTTATTACCATATTTTACAATGATTTATGTAATTGCCACAGCTAACATTCATTCACTCAGATCCTGGAACTGACATTATCATGTTGTTTCACTCATGTTGTGACCCTTCCATTATTATGCCATAATCAATTTCATTACTACTTCATTTATGTATTTTCTCTGGGATTCTGGAATTCTATTGGGCTGTAAGTTAACCTTTTTAACTAGAACAGTTTTACTAAGAATTTGAATCAGATTGATTCTGGCAGATCATTCAGAAATCACTTTCAAGCTCCTTAACTGAACTATCCATAGTTCTTATTTCTATGGACAAGAGAGGGTGGCATGTATCTGAAATATAAACCGTAAGATTATTTTTACTTTACCAGATTCACTAAATTCTACTGCTAATCTAATTATAGAAATGTGTGCTTTTTTCATGGTTTAAGAATGATGATATGGTATAGTTTTCCTACTGGTTTAAGAATGATGATATGGTATAGTTTTCCTACTATTGTGTCTAACTCTGGAGTTGCTGTTGTTCGTTTTTCTGTTATCAGAAATAGATCCTGCCATTTAGTAAATCAAAACTTTTCTGCAGAGAGAACAAAAACTAATGCCTGATCTTCATCTTTTAATCCCTTGATATTTGCATTTCTGTTATGCACATTTGTTGTATTCTTAAATTACCTGTAATTTTACATGACAGGATTACTTTCCTTCCCTAAAACTGATGTCTGTTCTAGTCCTTTGGACATTTGGTCAGCATGTTGCTGAAATCTTTCAGCTTTATATTTGACTAAAACAGAAAACCTCACTGCACTGACGTTTCAGCTTTAATATCTATAGGTGCTCAAATTCAGCTAAGTTCCTTACAAGTATCAGAAATCCCCTCTTCCTTGAAGAATACTCTCTGTGTTCATTATTTTATACTGTGAATGCTGTTTTCAGAGTTTTGTTGTTGTGCAGAGTTTTCACAGTATCTGGATGATGTTTAATAGCATCACTACACGTCAAACTCATATTTACTACTTTTCTCAGTACATTTACATGCTGCCTTGTTCAGTAAGACCAGGTGTTGCATGGATAATGCTTGTATCTTGTCCCTTAAAACTTCTTTTTACTACACTCACTGCACTATTACTTTTAGTTTTGCATGCACTCTTAAAAACATGTTCCTTGCTGCCTACCAACATTTTTAACACCGATAAAAACACTGTAATACTTAATGCTAGCATTTTCTTGTTTGACTCTGCTGATACTGGTAAGTGTAAATGGAGCATCCACACTGCCTAAAATATCTATGCCTTTTATGTCAACCTGTTTTTATTGAATGTCTTGCTTTATCATGGGCAGATTGTGGATGTCTGTGATTTCCATACAACCCTGCCTGTCACAATTTTCAGGCTGGATCTATCACATGGCACAGGGCTATAAATCATTTTAGATTCCTTAGTCTTCTGATCCTTTGTTTTCTCTCTCTCTCTCTCTCTGTCCCTGGATTTTTCATCATTTTAACATTTTTCTTACTTAAAGATACATGTTGCCTATACTTTTCCATTATGGAGCTTTTTGTCTCTCTCTCATAGAAATGGGTTTACAGCTCTGAGCTAGAGAAGTAGCTAGGGTCGGGGAAAGGGGGAAGCTGCCCCAGGTGCAAAGTATTAGGTCACACGATTGACAGCTGCCATTTAATATTAAGTGCATTAAAAGCATACGTTTCAAAAATTAATGCTGGTATTGCATTCATACATTCACAGTCAGAAATGAAGTGCTTAGGCATTCTGTGAGTGGCATAACTATTTTTTTTTTCCATTTTTCTTCTCAGTCAGAGTTGGAATAGACTTGGAACAGTACACCTGGTATGTATATATATATATATATATATATATATATATATATATATATATGTGTGTGTGTGTGTGTGTGTGTGTGTGTGTGTGTGTGTGTCTGGGTTTCATCAACACAATTGAGGGGAACTGAGTGAAGTAAATAAACAAACTTTCCATTTCACTGAACTTCCATTTTTTTCAAGTAAATTGTTGACTTTGCTTTGTAGTGAACACAAAATTAACAATAGTCGCTGAAACTGGCATAGAGATGCAGGATGGTAAATTCAAAACTTTTACCTTTAGTAGGCAAGTACATTTTTTTTTCTTCATTCAGAAAAGACTTTATCAAACCTATGAACCTTTGCTCTGCATGAATTTAAATAACAATAATTTCTCCAAGCACTTTGAGACAAAAATTACACCACATATGTGCAACATTATGAGCAGCATTGACTGCTCACCCTAAAAGAAAGACAAGCATCATTACATCCTCTGCTCAGTCAAATCCAAAATTACGTGACGGTGTACCTTGGCTCACCTCACAAAATAAGGAAAGGGGGAAGAGAAGAGAAGTTCACCCAGAACTTCTTTTCTCTGCCCATCAGCCTGTTCATAGGCTGTTCTCCCTTTCTCTTTCATAACTGCCTGACAACCTTCTGGAAAGTCAATGCTATGTGCATATCAAACAAACCCAGACCTATTTCACATAGATGTATTCCATCATTCCTATACCAAAATGGATTCCTATCATCAAAATCATGATGGTTAGTCACCAACATCCCCTAACTTACCCAATGCCCATGCTGGTATGTGATTAACAAAATGTCTAGCCCTCTTTAAAGCTACAAAACTTGGAACCTGCTTCCACACCAGTCTGAGCATAACCTCCAACCACACTATCTCCATTTACAGATGCTGTTGTTTTAACTTAATTAAATCACCAATAATCAAAGCCAACAGTTACCTTTTATGAACCCAACCTAAATCATTACCCACTAAATGAATGATCAAAATCTTCAGGACTCCCAACATTGATTTTATCATTTCAAGCTTAACAAAAAGTTCATGCCAAAGTAAACCTCTAAATCCATTCCATGCAACCTTCCATATTTCTTTTGAAAACCCCAACATGCTTAAAGACACATCTGTTACTCAGCTTTTCCATTCTAGATGAGGAGAACTATAATCTACTGTTTCTATGGCCCTGCATTACATTACACAACCTCCACACACCCATGCATAGGTGACTCAAATTTTTTTCCCAGTCTCAACCACGCTATTGTGGCACGACAAGCTTTTCAACAACATTTTCAGCATAATGAGATGGCAACATTTGGATAAAAAAATAGCCCTTTGCAGAGCCTGACCCTGGACATGCTAATCACCTAAACATGGACCCAACACCCTTATATTAAGTTGTTATATTTAATAAAATTACTACGGGGTAACCAACCATCCCAGCAAGCCATTACCTACTAATGGCACATACCCAGTCCCTGACATGTGTTACAGTAAAAAAACAAAAAACAAAAAACTCTTAAGATCTCACATCCCAAAACCATGTCTTAACTCTTACTTTCCACCAGATACCCATAACCAACCAGGCCTAACAAAGTGCTGGTTGCTTATATGTAGGGAGATACTCAGATAACTAAAATCCCATGCCAAAAGACTGAACATATCCTATGTGATAGCTTTTTTACTACTCAACTCCACCCCTAATTATCTCACTTCTCCCAACCTGTTCCTTTAAATGTAAGCCTTGCTTCCCCAACCTATTCTAATTCTACACATTTTACAAATTCCTATCTAGCCCACTCTTTGACACCACCCTCCACACTCAGTTACCTCAAGTGCTCTTGGACAAATCTGACTGTGGCCAGACTTCATTTGTGTAGCATCAGTCATTGTTTGACAATTGCCAGGACAGTTTCTTTTGCTTTAATATATTATCTACCTCTCTGCTACATGTAAAATTCCACAAAATCTAATAAAAAATACTTTTTAAAACCATTTAAAACCACTGTAAAATTAGGAATCTATGTGCAATTCATTTTTAGACCCTTTGTTTTTTTGCTGAGCAAACAAACATGTTCTCTTATACTGTTGTAAAGAGAGAGAGTTCAGTCAGCACAACAACATATAACACAGTTACTTTATTAAAACAAGCAGATAAAAACTAAAAAATAAGCACTTTCACACCCATCACAGGAGCTTCATCAGATCTACTGTTTACTAACTAAACAGCATTTAAATACACTGTAGCAGACTTCAACGAGATAGGCCCCTTGATCTCAGAACAGGTTTTAAAGGTACAGTGCCGTTTAAACCTCTGTAGTGATCTGCTTGTAACTCTAAAATACATCTGGTTTCTATGTACTCAGTTTTTGCTCTGATGTCACCAACTCTAGTGTGGGGTGTGACTAACTCTAACACCGAGTGGAATCATTTGCTAAAATATGATTAGCTAGAACATTCCTGGTATCTTTTTTTCAAACTATAGCTGTTATGTTCACATATCCTGTCTTTTAATGTCCTATTAGTCTTCTCTACATAGTAGTAGCCACATACTTTACAAGTAGCAAGGTAAGCAAGATCGGTGCTCCTGCAGTCTGCATAAAAGTTAAAATAATAGATACAACCAGTTGAAGCATTCTCATAACTGCTAATACTATTCATATATTTACACATGTTACAAGACCTACAAGGAAAACTCCCTTTCCTATCTGAAATAGTAAATTATTGCACTCAACTTTTTGTCTTCTCAGTGTTAGAGTTAGCTGCACCCAACACTAGAGGTGGTGACATCAGAACAAGAACTGAGTGCATAGAAACCACATGGATTTTAGAGTTACAAGCAGATCACTGCAGAGGTTTAAATGACACTGTACCTTTAAAACCTATTCTGATATCAAAAGGCCTACCAGGTTGAAGTCTGCTACAGTGTATTTAAATGCTGCCTATTTAGTTAAACATATCTGATGAAGTGCCTGTGGTGGGAGTGAAAGCGCTTATCTTTTAGTTTTTATCTGTTTGTTGTTTTAATAAAGTGACTATGTTATATTCTGCTGTGCTGACTGGACTCTCTTTTTGCTACAGTTTTGGATTTTCTGGTCTGATCCAGTCATATTTTCAAGTATTTTGTGTTGATTTTTATGTTCTCTAATACAATCAATTAATTTCTTCATAGTTTTACATACACAAATGCTCAGTTAGCTTCCTAATACTTTTACATGTAGTAAGGGCAGTACTTTTCTCATCTAAACTTGATATCTATGTGCTTGGTTCTCCATTACAGACAATATCCATACTGATATGTGCCTGACTTAATTTGTATATCTATTTAAAAAATCCAAGTTGTTCTATAACAAATCTTTCAGATTATTTGCTTTCTTATCAACAAATGCAGGTTGCTCTCCCATTGTTTCATACAAACCATTGTGGTATTTTAAGATGCAGCAGTTATTATGCATAATATATTTGATGCTACATCTAGCTAGACTTTATTCCATAAGCATCATGGTACTTTTATCACATTGTATAGTACTTGTCATTGTGGTAATCCCTTTCTTCAAAATGTGGCCATGCACGGTGCTTGTTACATTGGATATGTGCAGGGTGATATAGATATTATATTAGAACAGAAGGAACTTTTCTGGTAATTAAAAATGATGTAATAATTCTACCAAGTATTAATGACTCTCTACCATAGGCATTTAAAACATTGTTTAACAGAGTCTGACGTACCATTAATAATAAATTAGCTAATTCTTTTTGGTGTACATTTTACTTCTGTCATTAATTGACTATGGTGATGTAAATGAGTTTATTATTTAAATGGATAAAGAGTGAAGGTTAATAGGTCTGACAAATAATTTGCAAACTGAAGAAAAATGACAATGCTAACCTAGTAAAGTAAAAGTGTAGACACTGGCATCCTGCTTCTCAATTTTGTGACCTTTCATTTTGACACATGACAGAGTCATGCCTTAAGTCTCTTCCTTCTTTAGTTAAACATATAATAGATTTTCTCTTATACAAACATTCCTAAAAGTATTAACTATAGCAAATAAATATATTACACATCTGCTGTTTTGTGTGCTCAGGGCAAACTTCTATCATTTCCCAAGTGTGCACTTTAGTAAATATTATAAAACAGTAGTCCTTATCCCCACACATCCTTGGACTAAAATATCCATTCTCTCAAGCTGTCAGGTTTCAGCTGTAGTTCAGAAAAACAGACTACTTTTTCCATTCTGATCTTCATACTGTTTCCATTCATCGTTCATTGATTTTGTAGTGTCTGCAATGCTAGAGTTGCTGGTACAGTCCTTTGCTCTTGTTTCACAAGACAGTGGTATAAGATGTTCTTTTATTTTAATCATCACCTTTGAATTTGTAAATGTTAACATACTGCAAAATCAACATACCTTCAGTATGGAATGAAAGGTTAATCTATATTTTAGTTTACACATTTTACCTCCTTATATACTCCCTGCAAACTGCATTGGTTAGTGAAAATTAGCCTCTTGAGTATCAAGTTCAGCTTAAACAGGCCAATCAACCACTATAAATTGCTTTGTGGTTGTCTTGACTGAAACCAAATATGTTCCTTCTCAAAATATGATGCAAACTGAGTCAAAATAACTCTAGGCTTTCCATATCAAACACTAGCTTGGATCAGCAACAATGACATCACTTTTTCAATACCCTGTAATTTCCTGCCTTCTCTACCTCCCTTACTTTTTCACAGTCCATTAAATCTGTACCTTCCCTTCCTTTTACTATTCCAATCACATATTTTTTTTAAGTTATAGCTCCTATTGCAATTATCTGTTGGCCCACAAATTCTGATTGCACATATTTCACTTTTTTAAGTAAAATTATATATACAGGAATAAACACTTTAACGTAATACAACCACTAAGTACTCACACAACTTTTTACATAAATTCTTGCTAGACACATTACTAAAACTCATCAAACAGCCATCAGTTGATCATAGAAGACAAATTAATATTTTTTTTTTCTATTAATGAGCTCAGTTTTATCCAGTAATGATATTTTGGGGCTATCTTATTTGCTTTCCTCTTAACAGTAGATATTTCTTTATGACTCACAATGGTGCCAGTATTTATATATTCTGTATTTGAAGAAATAATCTTATTTTTCAGTTCTTTGTAGTCATTTAGTTATTGTTAATAAGCTCCACAAAAGTAGGAATTGAGACTTGGGAACCCATCTAGGAACTGAAGCATTAATACCAACAGCAACACTGATATAAATGTATCAGACCACAGTGCTTACAGGAACCATTTATTTTCTCAAAACAATATAGAACTGTGTAGTCATAAAACATGCTGACAAATTGCTTTGATTAAGGATTTTACACATCCAACTAACAGCTTCCTTTTTGTATATAATTACACTCTATGTTGAGTGATAAAAGAAGTACACATGACTTTTCCAACAGAATAATCTCCAAAACAAAGATGGTATAAATTTTGAAGATATTAAAATCATTCTTATGTATTGTAGTTAAAGATGAGCAGCTCATTTGGAGAACATAATACCAATAGTTTTATATATTCTGGATGATATTATCTCCCTGTCTTACCATTTATTTTGAGATTGTTTTGAAAATCAAGAATGTGTGTATATTCTTTTTTAATTATCTCGGACATTAAGCTAACTTCTGTTTAAGAACTATCCATTAATGCATACTATGGGCCAGTTTTCATATCCAAATCATATTTAGCCATTAACAGTCCATGTTAAGCACATTATAGGTTCATAGGTTGGTACTAGGCTATCGGCCCTATGGCCTATACAAGCCTAGCCATAACAATTCCCTGGCTATTTCTTCCCACACTATTTACTTCCGTGGATTCCCTGGGGTGAATTTCCTTTCTCCCATCCAATGATCAAGGTTTCTTTTGAAGAGGGAACAAGTCTCTCTTTTTAGTCTCTCTTAACAATTGATTCCAAAAGTCTCTATTTTTAAGCTTAGCATTTTTTGAAAGTTCAGACTGTGTCTACATTCCAGGGTAAATGCTATAGGTAATAATTTGAAATATCATGCTTTTATGACTAGTTATCTATATGCAACATTACTAAATGGCTAAATCTGTTGTTTATGTAGCTTGAATATGTTGGATTTCCAGAATTAAAAAAAAAAACACGTCTTTAACATACACTTGATATTGTTACTCAAAATTTATATACACTGTGCATTGATATATATATATATATATATATATATATATATATATATATATATATATATATATCGGTCCACTTTTAAATCCTGAAATGCTAAAATCTTGAGTTTTGAGATACCGAACTCAAAACATCGAGAGTTCGGTATCTCAAAACTTAAAAGTGGATCAAAAAAAAAGGAGAATGGTAATGCAACTGTTGCACTTACCATTTTCTTCACTGTAGTGCAGTCTTGGAGTTGGTATATTTAAGTAGGGGGGTGTAGGGGGTGCAAGGGGGCTTGCCCCCCCTGCAAACACATTATTTTAGTTTTTTTTTTTTTTTTTGTCCATTTTTAAGTTTTGAGATACTGAAAGCTCAGTGTTTTGAGTTCAGTATCTCAAAACTCGAGATTTTGGTATTTCGGGATTTAAAAGTTGACCTATATATATATATATATATATATATATATATATATATATATTTTTTTTTTAACCAAATAGTTTCTTTCATTTTTTTCCATTTAGCTAAATAATCAGAATTTAGCCCTAAAGCCACCATTTTAATAAGTAAGGTTATAGCATAAGTTGGGAAACGCTATTAAAACCATCTTTACTTTCTCTCAAGTGATGTTCCAAAGTTATTATAGGTTTGCTAGGATGGCATAAAAACTTCAAACAAATGCTGTTAAATTGTTTAGTGTTTTCTTTAGAAGGAACTAAAGCAATTGTCAGTATAATGTACGCAATGTTTGTGTAAAATACCACTTTTGATTAAAACCAACCTATTTTCCATGGAAGAGGATAGCTTATTCATTGTATTTATTGTATTAGTATTGTCCAAAATATTTTATAATTTACTTTTATTTCTTTACAGTTTCATGTAAGAGCAAATAACTGATTTTAAAGGATATTGATGAATCATTGTATACCCTAATATGTCATTGTTGTTGTTTTATGTATTTGATTCTCCAGAAGCTCAATGGCCAAAACAAATAATTAAGGAGATAGGGACAACTTTTTCCATGACCCTGCTTATCTTTATTTAATGAGAAATCAAAGAACACAGTTTGACATGTGAGAATTAATTTTGATAAAGATGGTTATCGAATAAGAGATATACAATTACTTGCAAATCTATGTATTGCTAGTACTTTAACAAGTTTAGTAAACTGAAGGGTTTATCAAGATCCAGGCTACTTATAGATAGTTATTATCAATAAAAATAATTACTACTTTGATGTTATACTGTGTTAGCCTATTTAATATAAATCCAGTACAATCTTTCCCTATTAATGTGGGTAGTATATTTAAATTATTGGTGATGACTGACAAACATTTTGTAATTAACATTCAGTAATGATATGGGTCAATTAGAGGAGTATAGAGATGGATCATTCTCCTGTTTTAATAAATGAGAGATTGTTGTATATGTCAGTGGCAGAGTTATATTAAATTTAGATTAATTTCTCTGCGTACTTTCTGTAAAAGATATAAAACACTGTGGGGTGACTTTATAGCTATATATAATTTTATATAATTCAGTAATTATTTCATCATTACTGAGGCTTTATTTTCCTTCAACCATTTCATTCTCATTTATTTCTGCAGTTTGTTCCAGTTTTTGTATATTCTTATTTAACAAGGTCTCTATTACTGTTTATTTTTCCACACTACTATTATTTTCGTTAATTTTCTCATTGTGTTTTAAAATAGGCCACAATTTCTTCTATATCTCTATAGTTCTTATTACTACCAGCCATTGGTAAACTTTTGATATGATTAGATTTCTCTATGATTTTAGATCTAAGTGCTAACTTATGTAAGCCTTTATGAGTTAGATAACATGAACATAATATGATATTCTGTAATCTAATGGAAAGCATATGCCATAGGATCCTTTGAAACTCTGCATTCATTTTTTTCCATTTCTGAAAATAGGGCCTTTTTATTTCTGTGTTTTCATCTTTATTTATCTGTCCTTGCAATTCCAATAAATCTTTATGTTCTTCTTTTCCCAGTTAGGGGTTGCCACAGCAAAACTCCAGTCTGCTAATGCTTTGCAGTAGATTTTTATGGTGCCGAGGTGCCAGCCTGATGCCCAACCTTCAATGAAGAAACACCCATTCACACATGTCTTTTGAATGCCACTTGACCATGGGGTGGACATGCAGCCTCCACACAGAAGGCGCTCCAGCTGAGAATCGAACAGGAGAACCTCTTGCTGTGAGGCAACAATGCTACCGCTGCACCACCGTGGCTTCCGTAATTCCAATAAATCTTTATCCCATTGCATTTTGCTGTTGTAATACAAAGTAAAAATATTGGTATTCAAATGTTGTTTCATTGTATCAAAAACATCATCATTATTATTAAAGTCAAGTCATTGTATATTTCTGTTATAACTCGCTCTTTAAAACCTTTTAACTTTGTTAAATAAGTTGATAGTCTATTAAAAAAAAATTTTTGGATTTATCATTACAACACATGTAATTGCATTATAATTTGATAAAAGTGATGTTATCACCTTTACCTTTTCCATTTTAGAAGTCATATCATTTTAAATATGTACCCTGTCAATTTTTGACTGCATAGTAAATCTATACAAGCAATGATTGTAAAAGAAAGAATTTGATTTAGAAAAATTATGTACATCTATAAGAATTTGTAAGTCAAAAATGTTTACTAAAGCCTTAGCTGATGCTGAAAGTCTGTACTACAGACTACAACTCATTGCCACTGTTGAGGCCATTTACATTCAAAGAAATGCCTTTAAATAAGATAGCCTATCTGTCACATATACATTGTCATGGCAAATTGATATTCTATGAGCTATATGACAGCTGAATGGAAAAAAAAGGAAACCTGCTTCTTAAATCCTCATTTTATTTCACATACACATCTTATTTAGCATAGCCACTGTGCCTGCCTTGTTGTTCCTTCTTACATAATTCTAAAGAAACAAAGAATCACTGTTCTGATAAGTAATGGTCTCAAGTTTTTTTAACAGTCATCAAAACATATGCTAGTAATGCTATCACTTCATGTTATATTAATTTTTGTTTTATATAAGAAAGTCTGTATGCATTTGTTTCAACATGCTTTTCTATATCTCACTTTTTCATTTCCTAATTATTTATTTACTTATTTAGTTATCTACTTAATTAGTTAGTTAGCTAGATATGTATGCACTTATATATACTTTGGTGGTTTGACTGGACATTCCCTATTTTCAGCAAAGGCACAAGAAGAAAAAATACAAAAATTCTATAAAAAATTTCAGTTACAGTGGTATAAGTACTGTTTTACATACAGACATTCTTGATATATGCAAAGTATATCTGGATGTATCTCCAAAGCTCTTAACTACAAAAGGCAGGCCATTTGTGCTCTTTTTGTTTAAATAAATAAGTATCACAGTTCTCCCTGATCAATGTGCATATTTATGCAATGGACAACCCAGAGTTTGTGTACTGATAATATGTAATATGGCTAGGCTTAAAAAGCATGCAGGTACAGGGCCATCAGCCTAGTGACCTTCTATGACATTATAATCAGAAATGCATCCCTGGCTTGTCAAATGCCATAAAGCACAGGTATATACCTAAGCCATTCTAGTCATTGGACATGGATAATTGGAAAAATGAGGGCATGAATGGCTAGGCTTAAAACGGCTGTAGGGCCATTAGCATAGTAACCTCCTATGATCCTATGATCCTATTATAAATCCTTTCAATTTTAATAAAATTTCCTCAGCTCTTTTTTTCTGAGAAGTAAAATGCTCATTTCACATCTGAGATTCAAACTCTAATTTTTCAGTTCTCCTCTCTAAAGGTTATCTGTATCGAGAATGGCCAGTGGAATGTAATACCATCACATTATTCTATGTCTACACCTGTGGTGTAGGTGTGGGATAGCACATCTGCATTTAAGTGACTGTGGACAAGATGGTAGTTTATCTTTAAATTAAGAGACTGAAGTGTCAGTACCTTGTGGATAATTTGGGACTACATTCCTTTTGCTAGTAGAGCCAATGTAATGGGGTATGGTCAATAAGGAATGCAAACTCTCTATCAAAAAAGTGAAATTTGGGGGTGTTGATGTCCCACTTAATGGTGAGGCACTATAGTTTAATCGCTAACTGGTGTTCGTCAGCATTGCCTAGCTTTTGATGGATGTAGCACACAGGATGTTCATCCCCATATGTAATATAAGGCTAAATTGCATGTATGACTATTGCTGAACATCAGTGTTTGCCAGAGGCTATTTGCGGAATTCTGCAGTGATAAAAATGAATCTGAAGATTGATATTGCCTTTATTGGTCAAAAGGCTTGTTCTGATTTATCTACCCACTTAATTCAAAAGGGAACATTAACCCAGATCAAGTCAAACAAAATGTATGCAATGTCAGCAAAATCTGAATACATTTCCAATAATAACTTAGCAGATTTAAGAAAAGAATTGGCTTGAATCTTAGTGGTTCACATGGAAAGGATTTGTATTACTTTCATCTTCTCAGCCTGTGATGTTACTATCCCGTAGACAATTATGAATCTTAAATAATCAGTTTCTACTTTGCATAATCTGTACTTAGCAGGGTAAGCAAGTAGTCCAGCTTCACGCAGGAAATCTAAGACAGCTTGTACATTAGAGAGATGGCCTTCTCAGTAATCTGAAAATGGAACCACATCATGCAGGTAGACTGTTTTATACCTGATGTGTGGTCTCAGAAATTTTGACCATTAGTGACCGTAATGCTACAGCTGTTTGGTGGACAGAAAATATCAGGGTGCTGTAGAGGAAAAAGTCCATTGGGCATTGAAAATGCCATCCTTTCCCAAGTGTCTGGAGTTAACGAAGTTTGCCATGCATTATTTGGTTATGTCCAAATTTCACAGAAATCTAGCCTTTCTCAATGTTAATATTAGTTATGGCATTTGACTTTGTGAAGTCATTGCAAAACCTTATAGACCCTTCACACTTAGGGAAATAGTGCAATAATATTATTTCTCTCACTATGGGATAGTTTTCTGAACCCAAGATTAAGCATTTTCTATTCCACTTCACTGATGTTTTGACTGAAGAGGCCATAACAAGGCCAAAACATCCATGCCCACAGCTAGTGGGATTTGAATTTATTGTCCTGAATTTGTCTATTTAACAACTTCAATTAAAAAAGTCATGGGCATTCAGAATCGCCATATAGCTGAAATACCTGATGTTCTTAAGGTTCATTTGCATCCTACCTCTCAACCTCTTAGAGCAAGAAATCTGGGCAAAGCCATAAATAAAAGTGGGACAAAGGCCCCAAAACAGGGACACTTTTTTTTAAATATTCCTCTTACAATCTTAGAAAGTTGATAGAATAACAGCTTTTTTATTAGCATGAATTTTCTGAATGGTATGAAGTCTGAAACTCAAATGCCTGTCATTATTTTTTAACTTCAGTCTTTAATGATTTGCCACTAATTTGCCAGAAAACCACAATTTTATGAAAAGCAGACCAAAAATATTAGGCAAAAATCTGGACATTCTACAAAAATCTGACAGTTAAGAGGTATGATTTGCATGTATCCCATGTGCCTCTAATACAAGAAATTTAAGGAATCACACAGTGGAATTCCTAGCTTGGCTAGAATTTTCTTGTAGTTTTTACTGATTGTTTTGATTTGTTAGTTGGGAAGTTTTTCAGATGCCCTAATGGTAATTAATGGGCATCAGCTGGGTATAAAAGCCCTGTGTTTCTATTAGTTAGCCATACAGTAAACTTGTGCTGTGTTGATGAGGCCATAACAAGGCCAAAACATGCATGCACACAAATAGTGGGATTTGGCTTCATTGGCCCAAATTTGCCCATTTAACAACTTAAGTTAAAAAAGTCATGGGCATTCAGAATCGCCATATAGCTGAAATACCTGATGTTCTTAAGGGTCATTTGCATATATCCCATGTGCCTATAACGTAAGAGGTTTAAGTAATCACACAGTGGAATTCCTAGCTTGGCTAGAATTGTCTTGTAGTTTTTACTGTTTGTTTTTTGTGTGTGACCTTTTTACTCATTGTTTTGGGATGTGAGAGAAGGAGGAAGAGGAAGAATTTAGGAAATAAGTGCAGTATTAGGAGAAGCAATAAGCTACAAAAGATTGGGAAGCAAAATGACTATAAGAGTAGGAGAAAAGAATGAGAAAATAAAAAAGGAAGAACAGAACCATCTTTGGCATAGGTGCTGTTTAAGCAAATTTTCAAAACCATTTAAGTTGTCTTTGGCATGTGTGTCGTTTAAGCAAAGTTTTGAAACTATGTATGTTGTCTTTAGCATAGATGCGGTTTAAGAAAAGTTTAGAAACTATTTAAGTTTTTTATCTGTTTTAACTGTGGGAATTTTATTCCAGAGTTTTGAGACATAATGGGAGTAGAGAGAGAGTCTCCAGCAGTGTTGAATGTCTTGCAAATTTAGCTATTTTGTAATAGCAAGAGGCTAGTTTAGTTTTATATGTAGTGTTGATATTTGTAAGAATATGGCAAGCATATAACAGAGAACGAAGGAAGTATGTTGCTGCTAAGGTGTTCCTTGCTTGATCTGTTAGGTAGTGTTTGGCCCTAAAGAGGGAGACACATTTTTTGTGAGTTTTCTTGATGGAATGGTGTATGCAGTAATCAAATCTGAGGTCATCTTCTATTGTGACTCTGAATGGTTTAGTTTGGTTTATGGTTTTAATTTTTGTGTTATTACTTGAGGTAATATGAGATGTGTGTTTCTGCTTAAGGTGTTGTTTTCTAGTAAATAGCATACAGTTTTTTTTTTTTTGCATTAAGCAGCGAGTTAGAATTTTTTAGCCATCTCTCAATGTCAGTGAACAATTTTTGGGTAACTTCCAATAATTTTGTTATGGCTAGGGCAGAGCAGATAAGGGATGAATCACCAGTGTATTGTACGAGAGTGGCAAGTGTTGTAGTGGTATGAAGTTTATTTATGAAAATATTAAATAGAAGGGGACCAAGTATTGACCCTTGGGTAACACCAACAGACATTTGTTGAAATGCTGAAAGGTTTTGTTGCCATTTAGTTGTTTGATGATGATTGCATAAATAATCGTGAAACCAGGAGAGGGAGGGGAAAGTGAGATCTTGATTTGCAAGTTCAGAAAGGAGCTTTTGGTGTGACACAGTGTCAAATGCTTTGGAATGATCAAAGAAAAGTGAAAAAAAAGGCTGCCCTAGTTTCTGCACTGATTTGATATGTTGGTGAAGTTGAGGAGGGCAGAAATAGTACTGTGGTTTGGCCCAAAACCATCCTGGGTGTTGGAGAGGAGGGTCTGTTTGGTTACATATTTCATAAGCTGAGAATTAATGCATTTCTTGAGGATTTTAGAGAGGGGTGATTGGATAGCAGTAGGTGTATAATTTGTTAACTCTACTGAAGAACCACCTTTGTGAAGTGGTATAATAATGGATTTTTTCCAGATGGATGGGACATAGTTTTCAGTTATTGCCTGGCTGATCAGAATACAGATAAGGAATGCTAGTGCTTTTGCAGCTATTTTGAGGAACTCATTGAGAAGGTTATTGGCAGCTGAGGTTATTTCATTAATTTGGCTAGGATAGGCTGAAAACTAAAATGCAGTGTGTTGCTTTTGAGAAGATATGAAAGCTGGCTGTTAAGAACAGAAACAGGAAAGACTAGTGCTTTTGCAGCTATTTTGAGGAACTCACTGGGAACATTATTGGCAGCTGAGGTTGTTGCTTTTAATTTGGGTAGTAATTTTTTATGGTTGATGTTGGGCTGAGCTGAAAACTAAAATACAGTGTGCTGCTTTCAAGAAGATATGGAAGCTAGAGGGGAGAAGTGAGGTGGTCATTGATTAGTGATAGAACTAAATGGATAAAATGAGTGGCAATGAACTGTTGTTTGAAGTGGAAGGACAGGGTATATTGATATGGCCAGGGTATAATAGTTTGTATGGGTTGTTTGGGTGCTTTTGTTGCAGATTACTGTAGTATGATTTTTGCCAGATTTAACAAGAAGCTCGGTATATTTTCTGAGATATCTAAAATTTTGGTAGTCATAGTGTGTTTTATTTTTATCCTATTCTTTCCATGCTTTTACTCTTTGCAGCATGAGCTGTTGGGTCTCTTTTGTCAGCCATAGTGCTGTGTTAGTTTTTACCCTTCTTGTCCTCACTGGTGCTAAATCATTTAATATGTTTAGGAATGTCTAATTGAAGTGGGTAACCACTTCATCTACTGGCATAACACTTAATACATTCCAGTTGTAGTGGGACAAGGCTGTAACAAATGTGTCTTTTCCAGGTTTGGTTAAATTGTATACCTGTTTATAGATTTGTTTAGGTGAACCATGTTGTTGCCTGATTACATAGGTTGGGAGGTGGTCACTTAGCAACCAGAGGATTTTATATTACGGGGTCTGTTTGTCAAGTCCAGTGTGGATTGCCTGTTAGTGCTTTTGTTGATTCTGGTAGTGGAGCTTATTAATTGGATGAAGCCAAAGAGGTGAATATAGTCCTTGGGATGCTACTATTTATGGATTGCCAATCTATTTTCAGATAACCTATGATGAAGGTTTCTGGGGGGGTATGTTTTCTTTTTCTTTTTTCAATAATATTTTTTATTGTTGTTCCCATTCATATCACAACATTTCACAAGAGTAAATACAGGTTTTATACAGTTGGTATAAACATTAATAACACTTACATCATATTTACACTATTTACAAGAATGCTTTCAACACTTAGTGATATTACAAAAGATAAAACCTTCTTTTTGATTTGTATTACCCTTCCTATCAAGTACTACTACATCTTATTGTGGGTGATAATTGTGTATATTATCAATGCAACCCCTATTCGATGATTCATGCAAGTATAATGTTGAAAATTTGTTCCCAAAGTTTCAAACTCATATGTTTTTGGCTATGTTTATTTAATATGTATTTGTGAGCTAATATATGTTTTATCGCTAAAGTCCTAAAGCTGTTCCATGAAAGCGTAGATGGTGTTAACCAGTTGGTTGCTATGTAAAGTTTTATTAATAAGAAAATATTTATGAGAATGGATTTCTGTTTTTTTGATAAATTATTTAGCGAGATATGTAAAATCGTAAATTCCCAATTGAGTGTTGACATTTGGTAACCCATTTTTTGAAGTTGTAATTTCAGTGAGTTCCAAAGTTTGAAAACACATTTACAACTCCAGAACATGTGCAGAAGGTCAGCTGTTTCATCTTTACAAAGTGGACACATTTGGGAGTATTTGGGGTTAAATTTATGTAATCTAAGATGTGTGTAATAAGCATTATTATATATCATGAGTTGGGTAAATGTTAGTTTTTGAAGTGTTGTGGATTTTATAGTTAAATTAATTGCTTGCTCTATTCTATGGTTGTCTATCAATGGTAGTTTATCTCTCCAATACTTAGATATGAGTATATCATCTTGAAATTTCATCTCTTTTATTAATTTGTATGAGCATGATATAAATTTCTTATTTTGTATAAGAGTTTTCCATAGTAGGTTACATTTCCTTAGATCATCTTTATTAACCTTAGTATCATTCAAATAACCTATACATAATTCTTTAATCTGTCTTAAAATCGACAGATACACCTTTGGAAGGCCCAACTGAGTTCTTATTTCTTGAGCTGAACAATTTAAATATGGGTGTAAATCTTGAATTGTGATATGAGTTATAAGTGGAAATTTTTTCAGGTCTATTAGCTGATTATTAATTTTCAAGTTAGGGTTTTTGTGAATGGGCTGTAGAGTCATCATAGGTTGAAAAAGACCCATTGTTTTGAATAGGTTCTGTGTTAGTAAAACAGAGTTTTTGAGGGGTTCCATTAAATTATGTGTTTTGATATTTTCACTATTTAAGAAAGGTAGTGCTTTAGGGTTTATATTCAAACTTTGAATATATTTAAAGTTTAGTTTTACCCAATATGGAGACCAACTATTTTCTTGTGAATTGTAATTTGCCATTCTTAGCATTCTATTTGCATTAATAATCAAGTAATAATATTCAAAATTTGGAAGGTCTAATCCACCTTTACTTTTTGGTGTCATCAGTTTGTCATATGAAATTCTATATTTTTTCAGATCCCAAATGAATCTAGCGAATTCCGTGTGAATTTGCTTAAAAAATTTCTTGGGTATTAGTAACTGTGAAGACATAAAAATGTATAATAATCTAGGCAAAATATTCATTTTGATAATTGAAACTTTTGCTAATACTGGTAATTTTAGATTTATCCATTTTTTTAGATCCAGTAGAATGTGGTCCCACTTTTGTTTAATGTTATTAAGATAGACATTTTTATTATCTGTGGAGAATATAATTCCTAAATATTTAATCCTTTCTTCAGATTTTATTTGACCTATCAGCGGTAAAATTGAGAAGGGTTTTGGTGATTTTAATGGAAAAATGTTGTTTTTTTTTATATTTATTTTATAGTTTGATATTGAAGAAAAGTCTTTAATAGCCAACATTATTTTCTCAGTGTCTGAGACTGGTGTTGTGCAATATATATTAAGATCATCAGCGAAAGCTGACAAGGATATTGTTGTGTTAAATATTATTGGAGCATTATGGTATATATTTTGTTTGATATATAAGAATAAGGGTTCTAAATATAGGTTAAACAATAAGGAAGATAGAGGGCATCCTTGTCTAGTACCATTTTTAATTTGTATTCTATTAGACCAGCTTCTATTTATATATAGAGCTGTATAAGGATTGTTATACAGTACTTGCAGGGTTAGAACAAATTCTTGAGGAATATTAAAATATGGTAAAATTTGTAGTAAAAATTTTATGTTAACTCTATCAAAGGCCTTCTGTGCATCTATAATCAGTGCATATATGTTTAGGTTATATTGATTAGCATAGGAAATTAATGTGTGTAGTGTTAGTGTATTGTCACTGATTTGTCTAGTTGTTAAGAAACCAGATTGTTCATTTGAGATGATTATATCTGTAATTCTTTTCAGTCTGTTAGCCAGAATAGATGTTAAGATTTTGGTATCTAAATTAAGTAATGATATGGGTCTGTAGTTTTCCGGGTTCTGTAGATCAGTTTTTTCTTTAGGTATGAATATTGTTTTGGATGCAGTAAAATGAATGTCATTAATTTTATTGTTCATAATATAGTTTAGTGTATGAGCTAAGATTTGTGCCACTGCACTATGAAATGTTTTATAGAACTCTGTTGTGAGCCCATCAGGGCCTGGAGATTTATGTGGTTTTAATTTTTTAATTGTAATTATTATTTCATCAATGGTTATTGGTTCTATTAATTCTCTTTTCTGTTCCTCATTAATTCTCAGAAAATTAAGTTTTTAAAGAAAATCTCTACCATTATCGCTTATGTTTAAGTGTTCTTGTTCTCCATATATTTGTGAGTATATGGTTTCAAAAATGTTGATAATATCCTCAGTTTTTGTATAAC
Organism: Protopterus annectens; assembly: GCF_019279795.1. Classification (NCBI taxonomy): domain Eukaryota; kingdom Metazoa; phylum Chordata; order Ceratodontiformes; family Protopteridae; genus Protopterus; species Protopterus annectens. The sequence goes on from NC_056734.1 coordinate 246,514,706, forward strand.
TTTTGTTTTTGTATAGTATTTCAGCAATTTGAGATGGTGTCTTAGATTGATTAATGATTCTTGCTAGCGCCCGTGATGGCGTTTGAATATGGTTAGCATAGTTTGCCAGAATTTTAGTTTCTTGAAATGATAGATTATTGTTGTGAATCATAAAAAGGTCTTTCTGACATTTCAATAGATCCTTTTCTGTTTGAATGTTATAATTTTTAATTAGATCCTGTTCTAATGATTTACTTTTAGCCTCCAATTGCTGAATTTCTTTAATTTGGATGTTCTTATAATAAGAGGCTTTTTGAAGAAAAATACCTCTTATTTGAGTTTTGATTGTTGCCCATTCAATATCAGGAGGGTGTTTTTGTTTTCCTAAGTTGGCTATAGCTACTTTAAGAATGTCTTGAACTTCCTGAATTATATCCCTTTTATTTAAAAGATTAGGGTTTAGCGACCAATTATAACCCCTTATAGGTATGCTACTTTTGATGTTCTTAGTAATGTTCAAGGTTATTTTGGAGTGATCAGATAGAAACCGAGTGTGCACTGATATTGAGGAGTCAAAATTATTCAGCTTTTCTGTAATAAGAAAAAAGTAAATTCTCGGCCACATTTTATGACAACTTGAGTAAAATGTAAAGTTATTTGGATTATTTGGGTTGTTACCATAAGTGAAAGGGTCATATATGTTAAAATCACATTTGAGTTCACTTAATGAAAACACTGCTTGTTTGTTATATGCTGCCTGTGGACTTGATTTATCTTTCTTAGGATTTTGATATGCATTCCAGTCTCCTCCAATTATTATGTAATGGTTTTTATACTGATTTAAAATAGGATACAATGAGGCAAAAAAAGAGTGTTGGTTATTACAGGGCGCATATAGATTAAACAGTAAAATAGGTTTATCATAGGTAGGAGTTGATAGGGTTACATAGCACCATCTGCCTTCTTTATCTGTTTTGGATTCCAGAATTTTATCTTGATACTGATCTTTAATGATTATAGCTACTCCTGCACTGTTGGTTCTACCCTCAGAAGCTATAATTTCTCTTATCCATTTTTTTCTTTTTATTTCTGACCATTGTTCTGTAGTTAAATGAGTTTCTTGGATTAATATGCAACTTGCTCTCGCCTTCAGAACTACATGTAAAAACAGTTTTCTTTTGTTGATGTTTTGAAGCCCTTTAATATTCCATGAATCTATTTCCCACATTCATGAAACTTTCTTTCTTTTTGTAGTAGTGATCTTGAATGTTTGTGTAACTGTGCTGGGTTGCAATTATTTCTAAGAAAAATATGATACGAAAGCATTCTTTGATTCCCGTCCCTTCTCTGTGCCTACCCACTATACTCCTGGACCAGGAATTAAACAGGGCCTGTCCCGATTTAGATTCTGTAAATATTTGCACTCTTAGTATATGTATAACATGAATGTTAATATTTGAATGGTGAGGAAAATGTAATAGCCCTGAAACATCTACCCTAATTAATACAAAGTCTAACCCACTCATTCCCTAATAACACTGCTTTAACGACCACATCTCCTTATATGAGCTTTGAAATGAGTTGTCTAAGATTACATAAACTTTTTAAACCAGACCTGATCTTAAATTTAGTACAGGTCACTTCTTTCTAATCTACTTGTTACTAATAGTAATTGAACCTCTATCAACTGTTTAACTCATAACTCAAGGTTATTAACTGATTATGTCTCGTATTAACAATAAGAGTCTTAACATCTCTTCATTTTCCACCCATTCTATACTTAACAGTTATTTTTAATTACCTATAAGACTCTGATGTATCTTATAGTGAGCCCTATAAGCATACAATACTGTGTGATCAAGTACCTCCATTTGTACAAACATTGAAGTGGGTACCAAAATAGGTATGTAAATTTTCCAATACTGGAAGCAATACTTTCTGTTTATAGATTATTAGTTTATGCACCCACTTTAGTAATTACTTGTGTTCTTTTCATCTAATAATGTTTACATACAACAAAAAATCACTGTTTTTGGATCTCTCTAGTGTAAATATGAATTTGGTAACATTAGAACTATTTGGTGATAGTTATAACCAAAATACTGTCCGCTATGAGACAGTCAGGTTAGAAGTTTAACATTGCTAGAACATTTTAATTTATTCCACCATACTGATTTCAGTATAATCATATGTAAAAAACAAACATTAAGCTGTGATGCTAATCACCAATTTATAATGCACTGAAAAAATAAGTAATTAAGATCGGATACTTTAAATGTATATAAAATGCCAGTATTGTTTTAAAATTGCTTTATATGTGTTTTGTTTACTTGGCACCTTTATGCTTATAATAATTATATTGGCGCATACATTTGACACAATGTTAGTAGTGAAGAATTCATCTGTAAATGGTGTTTTTGTTACCAAAAGTGAATTACTTCAGTATTTTTTAACATTTAATTGCTTATTGGTAATGAAGGGATAATGTAGTTGATGCATCTGACATGTTTAACACTGAGAGTGGTTTGGTGTCGAATCTTGTATGTTTGTGAGTATTTTGGATTGTATTTAGTGTAAATGATTTTTTGCATATACCTCTTTAGTTGAATGAAGTCTACAGGAAAAGTTAATAAACATGTCTGCTACTTATAATGTTAACTAACTGAATAACTGAAATGATTTTTTTTCTTTTATTTACAGTTCCTTCAACTTTTCTGGCTTTCTACACAGCTAAGCCGGTTGCTTAGCTTCTCGACGGGGGATTTATCTTGTTGTCGGACTTCCGGAAGAACCCTCAGAAGCTGGAAATCAGTTTTCAGTTCCTCGTGTGGGAACGCTGGATAGTCCCCAATGCTGCAATTTTCTTAGCGAGGTTCACGTAACTCGCAAAGCGAGATTTCAGGTCGCGCCACTTTAAAAATGAGGCCTTGAAGCTGGACAAAGTAAATTCAAAGAAAAGTAAGTCCTCGACTATTTCCACGACATGAAACCGAACTCGGAAGCCATGCCAGATCCACCGGAGGATGCACTCAACTGTCCAGGTCGGGAACTTTCTTGAAAACCTTCATAAAGGTAGATTTTGTTTCTTTTCTGTTAGTGACTGTGTATTTAATCCCCTCCACATAAAATATTAGAGAATTTGGGTATTTCATTTGAAATTTTTGTTTTCTGTCTGTCAGAAATTTACAATAGGGGGATAAGAGCTGTCTAGCTTGTCTAACTTGAAGAGGCAGGTCCTGGGTTAGGAAGATTCTGTTATTATTCCATAGTATAGACCCCCCCCTGTTTCTTTGTGTTTGTTAGTATTTTGTTAACATCTTGAAAGTTCAGCAGTTTGACGTATATTGGTCTTTGTATATTAGTAGTTTGTGTTTCTCTCAGGGCTCTGTGCGCTCTTCTCAATTATTATTTGGTGTGCTGTTTTATGGTCATTTAGTAGTGCTGCAAACACATCAATTATGGAATGGATCAGGTCATTGTGCTGTATATTTTCCGGCATACCTCTGATGATTATATTATTCCTTCTGGATCTTGCCTCAAGGTCTATAATTTTTGCCTGCATGGTTTGTATGTCTGCTTCATGGGATTCCGATTTTTTGGATAGTAGGGCTATTTTTTCCTCATTTTCCACTAGTTTGGCTTCAGAGTTATCCATTCTTTCCAAGATTTGATTAAAGGAAGATCCAAAAGTCTGCAGTTGAACAGACAGATCTTTAATTGCCTCTTGAATAGGTAGTAAAGCTGCTTTTATATCATCCATGTTTGCCAGTTGATCTGTTTTATTTTTTGTCCCAGATTTTGCAGCATCTTGTTGTTTTGCTGTTTTCTGTTTTTTAGAATTTAAATCTTTTTCCGGTGATAACAACTCAGAGAGTTTGTTTTTTGTTGTTGTGAAGTCCATCTTTTTATCTTCTTTGGACATTTGGTGATGGTAAAACGTCTCAACTTGAAGGTGAATTTGCAGGAAGCTTTGAGCACACGGTTCCCTTCCTTTGTTTCTCAGTTCCAGTTAATCCTCTACAATCCTGGCATATTTGATGTTTCTTTTATTTTAATTTCTCCTTCTTAGGGTATCTGGAAGTTAATTGTAGTTGTTCACTCAGAGTATTTATTTTAAAAAGGCTCAGGTCTTTCTTCTAGGTTGATTTTTAATCCATAAGTTTTGGAGAGCTATGCAATAGCAGTGTTTACAGAACAGTGGCCATCTTTGAATCCTCTGGGGGGGTATGTTTTCAGATATCCAGTGTAAGATATTTTCAGCTTGTTGCCTGGTGGGATGTTTCCTGCTGAGACACATATAGGTTTCTTTTGGTTTATTTTCAGGTATGCAGTCAGAAGTTAAGCATTATAAAATTTTGAGACATTTAGATGAGCTGGAGTTATTTTCTAAGCTGTTTTTATGAATAATAGCAATGCCACATACTCTCTTAAATTTTCTGTCCATGCTGAGTATGTTAAAACTTGGGGGAATAATTTTGTTGTCAGTTATTTCTTGTTTTGTTTTCTATGATGATTAGAATGTATACAGAGTAAAAATATAGACACATGGATATCATGAATTTTGTTGCAGCTATTTCTGTGGTTAATATTGAAAAGAATGAGGTTACATTCATTACCTGATGGGAAAATTGTGTTTGGAGCTTTAAAAAGTAATGGGTTGGCCCTGGTTGGTCGTTGATGTTATTTGGACATGGGGTTAGGGTGAATATTTCCATTAAATTCCAGGATGGAGGTGGGGTGAGTAGATGTATGGAGGCATTTGTATTTGTACCTGACTTTCTGTACTGCTGACAAAGTGCTATTCTTAATTTTAATATATCTGTAAGAGAACAGATCCCCAAGGTTGTTTCAGATAGTTTTAACCATTTATTTACTGAGACAATCTAAGCCCTAGCTAGCCAATTACCCCCTAGCTCCCCTCTCCCTGAAAGTACCATCCCTATGAACCTACTTTCATTCAGCTTCCAAGCAGTGTCCTCGTCACTTATCCGTACCTTGATCAAAAAATTAAAACCCACTACTCTCTCAGCTGATCAACTCCCCACTGGGTACCTTCAAAAAATCAGCTGATGCTATTGCCTACCCAGTATCAATACTAATTAATCGTACCATAGCAAAAACCAATATACCCACCATTTGGAAAACATCCTGCTTAATCCCACTACATAAAGGAGGCTCCTCCATTGAATTTTCCAATTACAGACCAATAGCTATACACTCTCCATTTGCAAAGATTATGGAAAAATGTATACACAAACAACTCATGCACCACCTAATCCAGAATCACCTCATGGCAGATACCCAACATGGCTTCCATCCACACCACAGCACAACTTCAGCCCTACTAGCTTTTACCAATACCATAAACAATAACAGTAACAATAATCTCATATCCTCAACCCTCCTCTTGGATCTTTCCAAGGCATTCGATATGGTTGACCACCAGCTTTTAATACACACCCTGCAAACTTTCTGTTTGGATTCTATAGCCCTTCATTAGTTTAAATCCTACCTCAATGGGAGACAGCAGGCTGTTCTTTGGCAGAACAAGCTCTCTGACCTACTACCTAACACCCTTGGATACCACAAGGCTCCATACTAGGGCCCCTACTGTTTTCTATCTTCATTAACGACCTGCATACTGTCATCCCAAATGTCAGCTGTATCCAATATGCTGACGACTCCACCCTGATCTGCTCAGCTACATCTCCTATAGATTTATGGTCTGCTACCCAGTCCACTTTCAATACTATAGAAAAGAGGCTCTCTGAATGCCATTTAATACTAAATCCCCAAAAAACGAAAATGCTGTTATTCTCACCTTCACTAAGGTCAGCTACTTTCACCTTTACCATAAATGCAAGTGATGGCACTATAATCTCCCCTGACCCCTCTACAAAACTATTAGGTGTCATTATTGATAATAACCTAAAATTCGACCTACATGTAAACCAATTGATCAAAACCATCCATAAAAAACTAGGGTCACTTTACAGAATAAAAGCCTTCCTAACCCCTCCAGCCAAAATTGCCAGAGCTCACTCTCACCTGCTTTCTACACTTCTATATGCATTCCCCCTACTCTCTAACCTAAACAAGACTGTACTTAACAAACTCTCAACCTGCTATAATCACATTGCCAGGTTTGCCACTGGTCTGCCTTTTAGGACCCACCACTGCATCAATCTTAACCAGCTTGGGTGGCTTGAACTATCCATTCTAATCCAATATAACTTACTTATTATGGCTAATAAAATCCTTTATAATCCAGATAATACTCCAGTACTGAAAAATCTTATCACCCCCTATAACAACCCGTGACTGCTTCGTTCCTCCAACAGACTACTCAATCAGACAATCAAAACTAACAACATAGCCAGTGATTCCCTCTTTGCCTACTCTGTAGGTCAATATTACTTTGCTCTCATCCCTAGGACAATTCAAAACTAGACTTAAACAACATCTGGCACTAAACTGGCTTTGTCACTGCAACAAGCCTGGCTAACTCTCATTAAGAGAGTGTATAATCTACTATTGAGATTACTGTTAAATTTACCCCGACTTGCACCAGGGAGTAACTATAACCTGTGGAACTTGTTTATTCATGTTTGCTTATGAATTCTTTTTACAATACTATATTTGTAATATGCTCTCATTGTTTTATTGTATCTGATTAACTTGGAGCTTTTTACCCCTGGCCTCCGCTGAAAATGGACATGAATCCAGTCGGACTATCCCAGTCAACAAATGTAAAATAAAATAAAAATAAAAAAAAAATGTATATTAGTACAGAGAAGGAGAGAAAAACAGGGAAAGGAACAGAGTTTTGTGATGTAATATATATGCATCTGTGATGGAGTTGGGATATGATTTGGGAATATTATAGTAGTTAGTAAAGTAAGCTAGTGTTGTGAGTGTACAAAAATGTAGAAATTACTTGACTGTCGAGTTGAGGTGGTGAAGTTTAGATAGTGTGTAGAAGAAGGTGAAGGTTTGGCAAAATGGCAGCTGTGTGGTATATTAATGAAAGAAGTGCTATGGAAATAGAGAGAAAGATGTGTAGGTCTGAATAGATGTACTGTCTCTAGAAACATATTTACCAAAATATCCTGAAGGCTCTTAGTTTGATTTACAAGAAGACCCATAATGTCCATTGGTATGTATTCAAAAGAGACATGCATGATGGGTAAGGGTATAAAAGGATTCTTAAAGCCAGGATCGGGTGTTGCCCATTAGTATTCTAGACAAGCAGCAGAAACATTCTGATACTGGGTAAGTAAAATGAGGCCAAGTTGCCTTATCCGTTACTAAGTAACCAATTAAAGTGTGACTGCATGATAACTTTATAAGTGAGAAAATGGCTTGGAAATACCCAAAGTAGTGGTATGATATGGGGTGTTCTGTTCCCGTGTTTTCCCATAAAATCTAACAATGCTCTTTCATACTGTACATTGTCTATTATCTTCTGTTGGGGCCTTTTTGAAATTGATTCATCTGGAGTTCAGCATAGTATTATTTTCCACAGCATTCTGAATGTGAAACCGAGGCAGCAATATCTTCTCCTGAAAATATAGGTACAGTTTTCTTTCCCTCATGTAATTCAACCTCTAAAAATGGCAAATAGAAAAAAAAAAATCCTTCCATCAGAGTTACTGGTAGGTTGACTTTATCTCCTTTTTCTATGGAAGTTTGTTTTAACATCATTCCCCTCAGAGTCCTGCTTTTGCACCTCTCTTGCTCTATCTGCTTTGGTGTAACATAATAGCAATACTAGGCAAGTGATAATAGGAGCCATAAGATGCCTGTCCATGTACAACTTTAAGTTGACACACTTAAACGTCAGTGCCATCGTTTACAAGGACTTTATAAGTGCTCACTTCTCAAATTGAGCATTGTGATGCATGATAACCCTGGCATAAGTTTGTGTCGACCCATCCAGTCATCATGTACTTTGCTTAACCTGCACTAACAGCTTATTAAATAGGCTAGGAATACATTGATTTAAGAACCTAACCCTCCAGCAAGTCTATTTTTAATTGTTGTAAATTTAAGTCCCTAGTATGGGTGTTTGTAGAACCTCTACTTTGTAAAGAAATAAGTAATCAAATAAGACTGGATCTTTCACGCCTCCAAGGATGAGACAAGTCACGTCAGAGCAGCTGACAGACTACTGCAGAGACTACATGCCCATCTTGTGCCCATGATATTCCTCTATCCAGTGCCCCCTCAACAGTAAGTTGAAATGCAAAAAAAAAAAAAAAAATCAGGCAGTCCATTCTCCCGTTCTGGTGTTCTTCTCTAACATCTTAAGCTAGGTTTGCACCTTCTACTCTCAAGTAAAAAAAAAAAAAAAGAAAATGTCTATTACTCAGTCTGGCACTCCAGAACTGTAACTTGAGGGCAAGCAACATCTGTCCCATGGGCTCCACCAGTAAACATTAATTTGTAGAGCAAAAAGAAACAAGGTTTGCTACCAGAATGAAGAAAACAAAACAAAACAAAACAAAAAAAAAAAGAAGAAGAAAGGGTCTTCGCTTTTAAACTGTAGCAAAGCTCTTGCTAGAAATACACATGAAATATACATTGTAGCAAGAGGTTTGCAACAGTTGCACTACCATACACTAAGTTCTTCAACCCATCATTGCTTCTGTCCTTGCAATTGCAGTTTGTCATTTACTATAATGACAATTCAGAATGCCAGCAATGGCATATTGATAACTGCTGCTGAACATGTCCCCTAACTTCTTGCCCATGGGGTGGCTGCCTCGTTCACTTCACCCTGAGTGTAAGGGGAGTTGTGCTAATCTGTTGGAATAGATGAAGGATTTAAGGCCTCCTATCCAGCTGAGTGATATGCTTAGATTTGTACATAGCAAAGCAGCCATTATATTCAATTATGGGTCTGAGAAGGTTCATAGGTGTTTACTAGACTAATGGCCCTGGAGCCCTTACATGCCTAGCCCACTAAAGTGCCCTGGCATCATGCCATTCGACATTAGTTCCCAGTGCCTTTATCAAGTAGAACCACTGGAGTGATCTCTGGGGTGAACTGTCTATTACCCATCCACTCATCAAGATTTCTCTTGAAGAGGGATAGCGAGGTGCTCTGCTTGACATGTATGTGAAGTCTATTCCAGAGCATGGGCAGTCTCTGGGTGAGGAACCTGTCCCATCAGCATGTTCTGTTGATTATGGTAATGAGGTTGAGGTCTCTGGAGCATGTGGTGTGGAGGGATTGGGATTTCTTTAGATGTAGCATTTCTAACATAGCTAGGTCAGACATGGCTTTGTAACTCAAGCAGAGATCACCTCTAAGAAGGCGATATGAGACAGAGAATATCTGGAGTCTTTTGAGTCTGTCCATGTAGGACATATGTTTAACACCTAGGATCCTCTTTGTGAGGTACTTCTGTGGCATCTCCAGCTGTTGCAGGTGTCTAGTGAGGTACATGCCAAATTGGGCATTATACTCGATGATTGGTCCAACGATGGAAGAGTAGAGAGAGACGATTACCTCTTTTTTCCTGGATACAAAACCTTTGGTAATGTGATGTGCCACATAGAAGGACTTTCTGACCACAGTGGAAATGTGGTGGTCAAAGGAAGGATTGCTGTCAACCTGTGTCCCCAGATCTCTTATAACACCTTTAGTGTTCAGTGGGCTCCCATCAATCTGGTAATTAGTCGAACTGAGTTTTTACCAAAGGAGATAAAGATGCATTTTTTGGTTTTGACACCTGTCATTGGTCTCAGTGAGGCCTTTCTGTAGGATGCCTGCATCACTCGGGGAGTTAATAATGGCTCTCAGTTTGCAGTCATCTGTAAACCTGATCAGCCAGAGTTCCTTTGTGTTGGCCTGGACTTCTGAGACATAGATGCCAAATAGGAGAGGACCCAGGACTGATCCCTGTGGGACTCCACTCATGACGGGTCAGCAGTCTGACTTGGAGTCCACTGCTTTCACACTGTGTATTCTATCTGTGAGCCAATTTGCAACCCATCTACTGATATAGGGGCTGATGTCTAGTTTAGTGAGTTAATCAATAATTCCTGAGTGAGGAATGGTATCAAAGGCCTTGGCCAGATCGAGGTAGGCTGTATGCACTGCCTTACCTTCATCCACAGCTCTGGTGACTGACTCAAAGAAGTCAACCAGGTTGAGTATGCATGATCTTCCTTTCACAAAGCCAAATTGCATGGGGATAAGAGTTTGGAGATTTCCAATATCTTTGTTAATCAGGTCCATGATGATGTGCTCCATAGCTTTACATATCAGATTAATCAGGCTAATGGCACAATAATTCCCAGGGTCTGTAGTCACTCCCCCTTTATGGAGAGGGATGACTGTAGCAGTGCGACATTCAGTAGGGACAAAGCCTGAGGTGAGGCTGTGACTGAACAGGGCACACAGATGTGGTGCCAGATCACTTTGTAGTTCATTTAGAACACAGCCAGGGATATTATTGGGTCCCATGGAAGAGGTATTCTTGGCCTTGAACAATGCAGCTTTAAACTATGCTGCAGTAATGCTAGGTGCCTGGCATTCTTCCGGTATTGTGACTGGTCCTTTAGGGAGGGAGATGGGTAAAGTTGGCACTGAATCTGTCAGCCAGTATGTTGGCAATATCTGTTGGCTCAGTATAAGAGGTACCATTGTGCAGTAACTCAGAACAAATCTGGGTATTGCCATGGAGGTTCTTGATATAGCTATAGAAGGCTTTGTGATCGTTTTTAGTATCTGCCGCAATTCTGCCTTCATAGCTGACTTTAGAGGATTTGATGAGGGATCTCAAACTTTTTGTTGAGGCTAATAAGGGAGTTTTTCCAGTCTTGGGACTTCACTTTTTTCTGAAACAGTTTCTTCCTTCTGTTGTAGAGTTTATTAATGGCAGGGGACCACCAGATTGACTTTTTTTTTGGAGGAGAGCATCTTGGTTCTGTTGGGTATGGCTAGATCCATGCATTCATGTACATGTTCGTACAGTGCATTGCTGTATGATTCAGCAGTCATGCAGCTATTTTCCATTGGCATGGGTGCTGTGAAGTTAGCCACCTCTGTTTTTAGGAGTCCAAAGTCAGCTTTGGAGAAGTTTTTTAAGGTAGTTACCTTTGTAGGGGTGTGGGTGAGATGTGGATTTCCATGGTGATTAGCTTATGGTCATATCTGACCAGGGAGGGATTGACTATTGATGTAGAGCAATGGACACCCATGTTAGTAATAACCAGGTCAAGGATGTTGCTTCCTCTTGGGGGGGTCATAATGAGCTGGTCCAGGGCATTAAAATTGATGAATCCCAGGAAGCGTTGGGCCAGTATATTGGTGTTTGAGTAGTTTTCCCATTTGATGGAAGGGTGGTTGAAGTCTCCTAGTAAGAGAGTGTTGGATTGGACCTTGATAGATTCCAGGGTACTTAGGAACATGAAGTGAGAGTCTAGGGACATGGTTGGGGACCTATAGCAGGCTATGACTTGGATTGCCATCTTACCCAATGTTAGTTGTACCTGAAGTAGCTGAGATGCATTATGCTGGGCTACTAGTCTGCAGGTGTGCATATCCTTTATTAATATGGAGACACCACCGCCTTTGGAGCTTCGGTCCACATTTCAGGGCCGAAAGGTGTGGAATGAGTTATAGCCTGGTAGCACAGGGGTGCATTCTGCTGCTTTAAACCAGGTCTCCGTTACAGCACAAATGTCAATGTTCTCCATTTTGAGGAGTGTTTCGAACAAGTGCATCTTGAGATTTAGACTTCTAGCGTTGAGCAGCATGACCCATTGCATTTATTTATAGCTGTTACATTGGTAATTTGGTCTTTGGAACACCGCCTAAAAAAAGGCAGTATAGGAGTTGCAAGAGCCTTAGCCAGTAACCGGAAACCCAGGGGTGACAGATGCAGGCCATCTCTGGCAAAGGAAAGAGTAAAGAGGTATGAAGACTTTTTTGGATCTTGAAGATATTACCTTGGAAATTACTTCCAGACTGTGGTGGCAACATGATGATCAAATGAGAGAGAGTCCATCTACAGAAGAACCCAGGTCAGTTATGACTGCATTGGTCTGAAGATAAGCATCACATATGAGGTGACAGCAACTTATTTTTACTAAATGCTACTATACTGAACTTTTTTGTATTTAGCATCAGGCCATTTTCACTATACCAGGTATGCGCATTCTCAAGACCTTGTTGGAGAAGTTTATTATCAGTGGATAGCAGCCAGCATGCAGTCATCAATACAGCTGGGTAAAAACATTTCTAGTATATTGGCTTGGATGTCTGCAAAACAGATGTCAAATATGACAGGCCTAACATTAATATCTGAGATACTCCATTAATTCAATGTTATACTCAGACAATATACCAGTAAATTTTCCAACTTGGGATATGTTAGACAGACTATTTGCAATCCAGTGGACAGTGTAATAGTTTACATTGTTTTCCTGTGTTTTAAATAATGCCAGCATTAAGAATAGTGACAGAAGCCTTGGATAGGTCAACATAAGCAGCATGCATTGAGTGACCACTGTCCACAGCCTCGGTAATAATTTTAAAGAAGTTTACTAGGTTCTATAGACAAGACCATTTTTTCACAAAACCAAACTGAGTGGGGTCTATCCCATTTAAGTTTACTACGTCTGCATAAATAAGTTGTGCTAAGATACATTCCATAGCTTTGCATGTATACATGGTAAGGCTGATGTTATTATAATTATCCTGGTCTGTTGTGGAGCCACTCTTGTGTATGGGAGTCACGGTGGTTATTCTCCAGGCATCAGACACAAACCCTGTGGATAAGCAAAGACTGTGCAGTTTAAATAGCAGGCCTGATAAAGTATACTTGACACTGATGAGAATGCAGCCTGGTATGATATCTGGGCCCATAGAAGTATTATTTTCAGCCTTTTTAGGTGAAACTAAATGTTTATGGATAGATGGGAACAGCAATGTGGGTAGATGGGGGTAACGGCAGCAAAATATGTGTTTGCTAGTATATTGGTTACATCCTTGTGATTAGAATGTATGATATTATTAAGGATAAGTTCAGATGGTCTGAAGCCTAAACCAGAAACTATTGAAACTAAAACTAACAGAAACTGAACTATTGTGCAAATGCTAAGGCCAAAACACCAGCAGGCATTACAAATATATCTGTGAATGATTTGGCATCTTGCAAAGACTGTACCTGTTTCATATGATGTATTTGTGACTGTAAGAAGACTCTTAGAGCAAGATGTTGACTAGGTACGTGTTACAAATAAGATGAGAGTTTTTATGTTTCAGAAAACTAATCACAGATGCTCCAGTTTTAAAATGTTATGACATGAGTGAGCTAGTCATGTTCCAAGTAGCTCAGACAGAATGGTACAGAAACTGTGGTCCTATAAGAGGATGGAACCGTTGCCTGTAAGTCAACACTTTCACAGATGCACAAGAAATGAATGCCAAGATAGAGAAGTAATTGTTAGCTATAGATAATGAATATGAGAAATGATATGACTATTTCTATGGTAAAGTAAAAAAGTTCAGATAGAAAAATACCACAAACACTTGCAAAGCATATTCACAGATGCATAGGTTCATATGTTCATATTAAGTTTGTTTGACGGGTTTAGCCACAGTAGTCTTGGGTACTGAGACAATATTAGTTAACCTGGAAAGAAGTGTACTTCCACCCACATTGCAGCAGACATGAATTTACAGTCTTTTCTAAAGTTTAATTTTGAAAGTAAAGAGGGTGTTGCTCTGTCAGATCTGTAGTGAAAATTTATTTGAAGGCAGGAAATACTCCGGATTACAAATCTGTCACTCCAGCATGTGTGTCAATCTAACAGTGGAAGTTAAGGTATTTGTCACAAGGGCAGGGCAGTCTGATGGTTCTGAGAAGGTACAAAAGGTCAAAAAGAATAGGGACTCAAAAGAGTAAACAAAAAAAAAACACTTCTCAGATGTCAATGTGAAGCAGGAAAGAGAAACAGGGTTTTTATTCTTTCAGAGTGGCTTAGACTGTGCAGTCCAGAAACCCTTGAGGTCAACTGATTTGTAAAGCGAATTTTCAGAGACAATCTGTTCAAGGAAAATGGTAGATCAGTTAAATGGTAAGAGGAAGGAATGCCATCTTTCCCTAATGTAACTATACTGCATATTTTAGTAACTAAGATGAGGCCATGACTGACAGACTTGGCACCAGTATGTTGTAGTCCATGCTAGAGTATCTGAGTGTTCATGGGGAGCTTTGAAAATTGTACCCAGTTTGCAGTCTCAGTAAACACACTTAGCCATAGTCCCTTCATACCTGCTTTCACTTCTTTGAGAGGAATGTGAAACATATTATGCATTATAGATATTGAAGGGATAGGAGACACTGAGATATAATAGACAGCCATATTTTTTGATGGGAGATGAATCACATTTAATAAATAAATGCATTAAAAAAGTGGGCAAGTAGGCCATGTTTCAAAAAGGTATGAAGTATAACATACCAAATATAAGAAAAAATGTATTTTTGCAATGATATCCACTGTTAGAAGGACAAAATTATACAGGAGGGAGCAAGGAATAAGAAAGTATACATCAAAACAAACACTGCAGTATGCATAATAAGGCAAACACTGTTGAAACCAATAACATGCCTGATATGGTAGAGATCATAGGGATTGTAGAATATGACAAAAGTGAAGTACTGCAGAAGACAATGGTGTGAAAGGTGATAATTTAGAACAATATAATACATACTAAGTGCTACAAAGTGATGAACACAAGGAAGGGAGAGGAAGGAAATTAAAAAAAGAGATTATATTAAAAAGATATATAAATAACAGAAAGGGTTATCTTTTCCATAGTGGCTTTGGATGTTAAAAGCATTAATAACAATGAAAGGAAGTTATCATCTTTGAAATGGTAAAATAATGGTAAGCAATATATAATTTGCTTATAAGATGTTAGGTTTTTAATACAGAAGAAAATGAAACAATTTAAGCAAATGTGAGATAGAAAGTAGTACAGAGAACCATGGATGAAATCTGAATGGTAACAGCAATTTTGTTCACAACAACAGAGCTATAATAATTTATGTAAAACTGCTGATTGCTACTGTATCTTTTGCTACTCTGAAATACTTTGTAAATATTCCCCCGGATTCACTATGCCCTGCACAGCATGCAGGATCAGTGCAGGAGCTCTAGCAGGCAATATGTCTGCTGTGTGATCCAGGAACAGCCTGCAGGGGTGTGCATAAGAGCTCCTGCACTAATCCTGCATGGACTAAGCCCTTGTATGCAAATCACTCCATTTTCAGATAAATCCATGCAAATGAGGTTATTTTGCGATCCAGGAAGCTTACGATCATCCATGCAGGACTAGTGCAATCTGCAGAAATGTACTCGGTTAGTAACCGAATACATTTCTGAAAAATCAAAAATGGAGCTGTGACAGCTCCAAATAAAGGCTGCATATTATTGAAGAAGCATGCCAATGGCCAAGTATAAGGCCATTGGCACTGCAAACAAAACAAAAAATAAAAAAATCAACTTTTAATTTTTTTTTAGCCGATTTTGGCTGTTTAAGAGTAGGGCAGCGGCATTCTAACTAAAATCAGTATTCTGCCATGCAAGTCAATGGCAGGCAGAAGACAACATGGCCAGTGAGTAGTGGTTGCTAAGGGGGAAGGCTCAGTGTGAGACATGTAACTATGCATCAGCAGGCAAGCTTATGCAAATGAAGGAAATGATAGTGAATCCCAGTTTTCTCCAGCATGTGAGTCAGGTCCCAACAGTGTAAGAGCAGGAATACCTTGGTGCAAGCCTAGGAGTTAGGTGACATCATGGGGTTGTATGTCAGGCATACTGTAAGCGGATTGGAGCCCTGTGGCTTGGGTTTGCTCCTAGCTTAGCACAGCTAAGCTAGCGGGTGTGTCTAAACCTGCCTAGCACTCCTTACATAGCCTAAGTGGGTGTGCGTGCTGCGCACCGGGTTTTCCAGGAAGAAACAATAAATTAAACCAGGAAATAGCAGCAGTGTGCACATTTCAGCACTGTGTTTGTGAGGTGTGCACACTGGCTTAAACAGGAAGGCAATGGGAAGGGAAAACAGCAGTAGGAAAGTAATCAAGGAGAACTAGCTTAGCTGGCAGGTGAAATGTATTAGAATCAGCCAATTATACAGGCAGTAGATCAGCCCAGCCCAGAACACATCTATAAACTAAGCAAACACCTTCCCCTCTGGTTTTTCCCACACTCTGCACCACTGGTGTAAACAAGCGGGGAACTTTTATCACTCACAGCAGAAAATGATAGGGGCTGCAATAGCTATCATACAATTTGTGGAAGAGGCTGAGGGTGGTGAGGATGTGAATGCTGTCGACCAACCCACAGTGAGGAGACGGAGAAGAGTGTACAGACCCATTATAACCTACCAGGGTCTACATGAGCTGTAAATAGTGGAACGCTATAGGGTGGACAGGGACCTCCTACAGCAAATTGTTGAGCTGTGCCGGCCACACCGGACACACAGAACTAACAGAGGGGAACCCATCCCAGTGGATACCAAGGTATGTATAGGCCTAAGAATACTAGCTACAGGTACCATCCAAAGGCCAACTGTGGATATGATGGGGATTTCACAGGCATTAGCATCCAGGGTACTCCACCAGTTCCTGAATGCCATGTCAGCACATGTCGGTGAGCACATATATTTCCTCAACATCTGTGAGGCATTGGCCAGCAATATGTAACTGTTCTACCAAATAGCGGAATACCCTGAGGTAGTGGGTGCTATAGACTGCATCCACATATGCATCAAAGCACCACCCGGTGAGCGGGGTAGGGTCTACATCAACTGCAAGGGCTTCCCCTCCATCAACTGCCAGTTCATGTGCGATGCCCAGGGCATAATAATGAATGTGTGTGCTGGCTGCCCTGGAAGCTATCCCGATTCCCACATCTGGCATCTGATGCAGCTGTACCAGAGATTTGCCAATGTGGACATCACTCACAGTCACCTAGTGGGGGGTGCTGGATACACAATGGAGCTGTGGCTGATGACATCCATCAGAAATGCACACAAACCTGAACAAGAACTCCATAATGAAGCATACCAGAGTTATAGAAGAGCATGTGTTTAGATTGCTCAAGTCATGTTTCTGGTGCCTGGACACATCCGGTGGAGCCTTGCAGTACTCACCAGCTACATGTATCCATATCATCCTTGTATGTGCCATGCTACACAATATGATCCTGTGGAAATAGCTGCAGCAGGAACAGCACAGGGCAGGGCCACACAGCCCCCCACCATTGCCAAGACCTGCATAGACACAGAGTGACTCAGGGGAGGAACAACCTGAGCCTGTCCAAGTAGGCAGAAAGAGGCATGCCCAGTATACCCTGCCCTTGGCAAAGAGGCAATGCATAGCACATACATTGACACAGGTGGGACCCAGGGAATAACAACTATCTCCGACTCGCACATACAGTAAAAGGGATGCCAAACATTACACTACCTGTGCCTAACCATGTGTATGGAGTGTACTATGTGCATCCGACATAGGCAGCCCTGCAGCACCACCCTCAATACTGAGACACCCACAAGGTAAGTGAATCACACATGCCAGTCAGAGTGGATCACATAACCAACAACAGTCACAGCCAGCAGGACAGGTGTAGACAAACACAAACAAAGGCAGTGCTATGGCCTCTGAATGAGGCCTATGGGTAAACTCCCCACCCCAGGCCTACAAAGACAGACTACAGCAGGTCAGGCAGTGGGATGTCAGTTCTGAAGGGTAGTACGTCAGAAACTAATATGTAGGTAATTAAAAGCTAAAATTTGTAGTACACTGGTATGCATCTAGCCAGCATGATAGGTAAGACTACAGATTGAAATGGAGTACCCGACATACCAGTACAGTCCTAGAAAATGTGTACAAGTGTCTGGTGTGCCCCCTCATCCTACGTAGAAATATAGTAACAGTCAGGTGTGCCCCCCCAATCCTGTGTAGAGATGTAGAAATAGTCAGGTGTGCCTCCCATCCTATGTAGAAATATAGTAACAGTCAGGTGTGCCCCCGAATCCTGTGTAGAAATGTAGAAATAGTCAGGTGTGCCCCCCCATCCTACGTAGAAATATAGTAACAGTCAGGTGTGCCCCCCCAATTCTATGTAGAAATGTAGAAATAGTCAGGTGTGCCACCCATCCTATGTAGAACTATAGTAACAGTCAGGTGTGCCCCCCCAATTTTGTGTAGAAATGTAGAAACAGTCAGGTGCCCCCCCCCCGCTATGCCAAAATGTAGTAACAGTCAATGTGAAATGATCGATGGATACCTTGCAGAGACATCATGCTACCTGTCGGTGTACAACACAAAGGTCAGCACTGCAGTACAAACTACCTGGACTCGATCCACACATGCAATACAGACAGCCATACTGGGCATGCTCGCACACTTAGAGAAATGAAGGCAATATCAGTCAACAACATACTGAAAAGTCATACTGGGCATGCTCACACACTTAAACACATGAAGGCCATGTCTGCAAACACCAGTGGACCAGACATATATGACAGTCGCAGTTGTTAATGCAGACATTTGTCAGTATGCACCACTCATGCCTTGCACACACAGTGGATAGGAATACAGACATATATGTAAGTACAACACACTATAATAAGCCAAAGGTAGATGGACATAGATATATGGAAGAGGGTGACTGAGACAAAGGGCCATCCAGGCCTGTCCCACCCAGCACACAGCCAAAGGGACCCAAACACACGAGGTGCAGATGTCACTCACTGCAGATACTAGCCACCAGTATCTGTCAGCATGACAGACTATGTAGTGCATGTGCCAGCTGTACAACATGGCTGTACGAGGAAGTAGTCATCTAGAAGCTGTATACACGTACCTGTGAAATATGACCCTGTGCGTGCCCGCATGTGGTGTGTCAACCCCTAGATGAATGGGTTATGGTCCATGTACACACATTGACCTCCCCATAACCCTACTATGACAAGCCTGCTGAGGTCATCCAGTGTGAAATTCACCTTTGGGAGAGTTGCAGCCCAGTAATCTCCGTGGTGTGTCCCATAACTGTGTACTGCTGTAGTGTGATAAACTAGGCAGGTAGGAGTTCTAATCCCATACTTGGCAACTGTGAGTTTGTGTGCATGTCTGTCTGTCTCTGACTGTGTAGAGAGCAATGCTTTTTAGGGTAGTCACACTACCAACAATTCAAATGCTCAACTTTGGCAAGGCTGTTGATGTCATCCACCTAGAAATACACCTCTGGGAAGGTTGTAGCCCAGTAATCTATATAGCGTGTCCTGTAACTGTGTACTGCTGCAGTGTGATAAAGTAGTCAGCTAGGTGTTCTAATCCCAGACATGGCAAGTGTGTGTGTGTGTGTCTCGGACTCTGTGTAGAGAGCAATGCTTTTTAGGGTACTCACACTCCCTACAATTCATATACTCAACTTTGGCAAGGCTGCTGATGTCACCCACCTAGAAATACACCTCTGGGAAAGTTGTAGCACAGTAATCTCCATTGTGCATGCCATAACTACGTACTGCTGTAGTGTGATTTAGAACTGTGGTAGGGTTCTGTCCCCACCCATGGCAGTTCTGGATGTTTTGTGTGTGTTTCAATGTCTGTGTATGGAGCAATGCATTATAGGCTAGTCACACTCACTACAATATGAATGTCCAACTTTGGCAATCCTGCTGATGTCATTCATTGCGAAATACACCTTTGGGGAATGTGCTCTCCAGTAATCCCCATGGTGTGTCCTATAACAGCTCCATGCTGTAGTATGATATAGACCTCTGTTAGGGGTTCTATACCCAC
Organism: Protopterus annectens; assembly: GCF_019279795.1. Classification (NCBI taxonomy): domain Eukaryota; kingdom Metazoa; phylum Chordata; order Ceratodontiformes; family Protopteridae; genus Protopterus; species Protopterus annectens. The sequence continues at coordinate 246,534,517 of NC_056734.1, forward strand.
ACATGTTGGTTGTGGATGTTTTGTGTGTGTGTCACTGTTTGTTTAGGGAGCAATGCATGTTAGGCTAGTCACACTCACTACAATTTAAATGTCCTACTTTGGCAATCCTGCTGATGTCATTCATTGTGTAATACACCTGTGGGGAAGGAGTTCTGCAGTAATCCCTGTGGTGCGCCCTATAACAGTTCTATGCTGTAGTGTGATATAGATCTCTGTTAGGGATTCTATACTTACACAAATGTCTGTTGTGGATGATTTGTGTGTGTGTCACTGTCTGTGTAGGGAGCAATGCATTTTAAGCTAGTCACACTCACTACAGTTAGAATGTCCTACTTTGGCAATCCTGCTGATGTCATTCATTGTGAAATACACCTTTGGGGAAAGAGTTCTGCAGTAATTCCCATGGTGCATCCTATAACAGCTCCATGCTGTAGTGTGATATAGACCTCTGTTAGGGGTTCTATAGCCACACATGTTGGTTGTGGATGTTTTGTGTGTGTGTCACTGTCTGTGTAGGGAGCAATTCATTTTAGACTAGTCACACTCACTACAATTAGAATGTCCTGCTTTGGCAATCCTGCTGATGTCATCCAATGTGATATACACCTTTGGGGAAGGAGTACTCCACTAACCACTGTGGAGCATACTATAAGTGCATAGTGCTGTAGTGTAATAAACTAGTTAGGTAGGGGTTCTACTCCCAGACATGACAGGTTTGTGTGGGTGTTTGTAACTTGTATCCTGTGTGGAGAGGGTTGTGAGTGTGTGACACCTGTGGCCAATATGGAGCAGCTTTTGCATAATTCTTATATGGTGGCCCTACTATATATCACAATGTCCACCGTACAGGGACAGTGCACAGTTTACACACCCTTACTATCATAGAATATATAATTTTCATCTCTATGCTACCTGTGAAACTAAACATGTGGTTTATCTAGAACATTGTTTAAAATGTAAAAAAATGTATGTGGGGAAAACTGATAGGTGCTTAAAAGACAGAATCAGGGAGCATCTTTACCACATTAATAAGGACAATTTAAGTGCTTTAGCTAAACATGTGAATGAAACTGATTCTGGGCACACATTTAGGTTTCTAGTTATAAGCAGGGCATCTGAGAATATTAGAGGTGGTAACATATGAAATGTCACAGAAAACTTAGAAGCAGAATGGTTAGTAAGGTTGAGAGCCAATGCTGATTTTAGAATGAATGAATATGTTCCCCTCAAGCCTTTATTAAAGAAAAGACCCTTCATTAGGTGAAAATATGTGCAATAGGTATATATAGTAAATAATTATACATATTTTGTAGAGTGTTTATTGTAATGTTTTATATCTTTTTACATATTTTTTAAAACTTAAGTTTGTTTGTTTGTTTGTGTCTTTCGGCTTTTCCCGGTTAGGGGTCGCCACAGCGGAACTCCGGTCCGCTAATGAGTGGCAGTAGATTTTTACATACTGGCTTGCTGGGCCTAACGCACAACCTTCAACGAAGGAACGCACATTCATGCATGTCGCTAGACAGAAGACGCTCTAACTGAGAATCGAACGGGCAACATATAGGCAGGTAGATGTATAATATCCTTGTCTTGAACATTTTAACATGAGTGCAGCTTTAAGGTGATGTCACTGTTTAATTACTTCAGGTATTTCTGTATATGTATTTAAGCCATTCCTGTTTGAACAGTTGTTAGCTTCGGAAGAAGTGGGATGTGTACCTACAAAAGTGCTTGTGATTCCTTTTTGTGGATTAAAACTGTGTTTTTAAACTGGAAACTACAGCCTCTTCATTGGGTCCCTTTGGTTTTTCTCTAATTATTGGACACTCCAATATCTAGGAACATCATGTTGGTAATGGCCCTTTTCATTCACTGTGAGCAGGAACTAGATCTGTTGTTTGGCAAACAGCATCTCAGATGGATTGGGGATTTACCTCTAACAACATACACTGGAAACAGGGCAACACACAGGAGGGGGATGTGCCTGACCTGACTACAGACTGTAAGTGCTGCTATACTGTATTTGGACTAGTGTTGGTTTAACAGTGTATGTGTAGATATGGCTCTCCTACATGTCTCAATACCTGCCATGTCAGTTCTATGTTTATGAGGAATCCCCGTCTGCAGGGTCATCTGCAGACTGGACAGTGTGTTGTGCCTTTGGTTTCATGTGTTACCCACGGAGCATTTATCTGTATACTGCAAAAGGTAGTGTGAAGATTGCAGTCTGTAGATGGTGAAAGCCATAACAGTTACTGACTTCATATCCCTCATAGGACATATGTTGCAACAAACCCTGTTACAACAGTAAATGTATTAGGTTATCACAGCAACATGTCAGTATTGGCTTTGTGTATGTGCTTCCAGCCCCAACTCTGTCAACCTTTGCACTTATGTCGTACATGAAGAGGTGCATAGGTGCTGTACACCTAATTAGTGTCATCATATCTGATAACAAGTCAGTGAGATATCAGACTGCTACACATGTTATGTACAGTAGGGGTTATATTTGATAACATAACCTGGACATACTGTGGTTGTTTGTACAGTACTGAAGTCTATGTACTTATGATGAATGGTGACAGTTTGTGTTTTAATATGTACCTTGGCCTGTGTACAAGCTGTGGTAGTTGTCATAGTCCTAGGTCCTGTCCTATCTGATGTTACATGCTGCTCCACTATATGTTACCATATTGGCTTACATGTTTGTAGGGCCATACACACACATGTCCCATATCACAGTCAGCCATCAGACCAAACTGTGTAGAGGACCAGTATAGTTAGTGTGAGAGTGGCACATATGAGGATGGTGTTGAACACATAGTCCATATACTGTAATATTATGCCAGCTTGCCATATGTGGCTGTGGCTCTGTCCTCATTGGTTGTGGTTATGCATTTTCACACAGGTGTATCTTACCCTGTGCTGTGACATGCCTGTACAGCCTGCTATATATGCAGGTACATGTGCATTCCCCCATAGGAAATGTAGGCCAGTGTTGAACCAGTCTGCCTGTAGCCTGCACAGTGCCATTGTTACATGCCTAGCAGCTTAGTGTACTTACCCAGTGAGATGTTATGTGGAGATACTTGACAGATGTACTGCTGCTGGGCCTCCCTTAACAGTCATGTGTGTCAGACAGAGCAGTGGGATGCTGTACAGATGTATGTCTATATCTAGTGGATGGTGTGTGGCCATGGCACCCCTGTACCAGTGGGTAGTACATGTCAGGCCAGACAGGTGTGTGTGAATGCATAACCTATGGTGGCATATGTATACCAGTTGCTATGTGTTATACCCATCTGACTGGGGGGGGGGGTATGCCTATTTGTACAAGACGTATATTGTTTGAGGCCTCTCAACCACATTAATGGTGCATGTGGACATATTTGTTTTTGTTAATCTACCATCGCTATCTACAGATGTATGGCCACATATACCTATATAGATATATATATATATATATATATCAGTTTACATATGATATGACTATGTCTGTATATACCTACATAGCTATATACCTGTGTACATATATGTACCTCGCTGTGCATATGTTGACATATAGGTGTAGACATATATATGTGTCGATGTAGGCATTTGTATGTATATATGTTCATATATATTTATATATATGTATATATTTCTAAATATACATATATATATATATATATATATATATATATATATATATATATATATATATCTACATATATAGATATGTTATATCTGTTTAGATATTAATATGTTTACACACACACATACATCTAGATGTTGGTTACATTCTCTGTACTGTAGTATGACTGGGCTGGATAATATGTTTCTGAAAACATCAGATTTGTGTATATCTGTCATGGTTTAGTGGTAAATCACTTTGTCTGTGGTGTGCAGGGTCCTTGCAGAGGCTGTTTATTTTGTTTCTGGGCAGAACACGGGCCATTGGATGCAGTTGATTAAGGCACTTAAAACAGTTGTAAGCGGGTTTGCATGGGTTTCCGCAGAGGTAAACACTGCTAACTTCCGGTTACTGTTTCTTATACTCAGTTAGCTTCTAAATTGCTTAACCTGTGTAGGCATTGCTTACCCCACTGCAAACAGGCTTAAACCCGCTCACTGCTTAAAAGTGCTTACTCCCGCTTACCCCCGTGCTAATTTCTTTAAAAGAAAAGAAAAAGGGGTTGATAGGAAAATGGTGAAAAAGGGGCACAAAGAGGGAAAGACAGTAGGAAAAATAGCCTGGGATGTGCAGGAAGGGTGTAGGGAAGGTCCATAGCTGCCCATTTCTTCTACAGCAACAGCTGTGCATATACACTGAATTTGAAGGTAGATTTGAGCACATAAACCCCTGGGAGGGGGTGAGGACAACAATAATTTGTTGTGATAACAATTAGACCAGATTACATGAGCTCCGTGGACACATGCGAAATGGACAGCTATGTACGGGGCGAAATTTTTTTGTGGGAACAGATTGCCCTTTTTTTAGGTGAGAGTGGGATGTTGGGGAGGGGTAGTAGGTATATTTGGGGAGGTAGGTCGGGTAGGTTAACAGACAAGACAAACAAGACGCATACAGGGGCGGTATATGACACATGTGGGGGGGTAAACACCTTGGATGGGGAGGGGTGTTTGGAAGTCACAAGCCCATGAGCCCCCAAATGGAAACAGTGGGACTGAGGTCCCCACCCATGGGTAGTCACCACTGCACCTTCATGGCCCCAAGAGTGACTGTGCTGGGGGCTGGGTAGGAGGGGCAGGTTCACCCTCTAATTGCGCCATGCTGCCCTCAAGGTGGCATAACTGGTCTCGAAACTCCTTGTCGAGCTCCCTATGCACTACATCCCGAACCTGATGGCAGGTGACAGGTATCTCTCCACCCCCGCTCCCAGGCGGGGACAAGCCACATCTCCTGCGGCATTTCCACCCGATGGTGGTGCAGGGACAACGAAGGAGGAGGTCCCAGGCTGGGCCCCAGACATGCTGGTGCCCAGTGCCATGGCCAGCTGAGGTGGGACAGGTTGGTCTGCTGGGACCAGCCATCCCATACGAGCTATGGTGTTGCAGTTTTAAGAATGATATGGGTTAGTAATAGTCAACAGCATTCGGGTTTAGTTATAACAGTATGCATAGGTATTCCAATTAACCCACGACACCAGATTTACAACAGTTGAGGAGCAAGCAGAACACATGCATATATGGGACAACAGTGGCCATTACAACAGCATGCAGGTTTCATTGATGGTGACAGGCCACCAGTATGGGGGTATTTTAACATGGCACATGCATAGAACCAAATGTGATTATTTGTAAACCAATAGGACATATGTCCCAGCAAAAGTATGGAGTGTACACGTACCCAGTGAGGTGTGTAATTGGGTTATTGTTGCACATATGGTAGGGGTGAGAGAGAGAGATCAATTAACAAATAATATATCCCTGTAGTTTTCACAACTTTCTTAGTCACTGCAGTGATTTGTCCCTTACATGTATTATTACACTACCCAATGGCCTTACTTTGAACAATGGTATGTTTGTAGATTAGCATATACGTGGACTGTGTGTTATGTATAGTCTACACCTCTTACTTGTTATAGCTGTTGAGAAAATCATTGTTAACACTACCTGACAAATTCTACACATACTCCCAGATGTCATGCTTGTAGACAAGTATATGAGTGAACTGTTTTGTAACTACAGTCTACACCTCTTACCTGTTATAGCTGTTGGGAAAATCATTAACACTACCTGACAAATTCTACACATTCTCCCAGATGTCATGCTTGTAGACAAGTATATGAGTGAACTGTGTTGTTCCTACAGTCTATAGCTCTTACTTGTTATGCCTGCGGGATAAATCTTTGTTAACACTACCTGACAAATTCCACACATACTCCCAGATGCCATGTTGATGTTATACACATACCTAACAGTCGGTTATTGCACACACTCTGGTCAAGGCTTGACAGGATGCACGTATTAATGTGACATATTTTGGAATAGCTGTCATATGCTTTGGGTGAGATGCTACGACAGGTTTGTTTCCATATACATTCTCTTTTTATGTTCAGGTCTGACTATCCATTATATATCAGTATAAGCTGCCTACATTTCTTGGATCATCACACTTATTTGTCAGGGGAACAGATTACCAGGCAGCAGATTTGGGCCCGTTATCTGGACATGCTGGACAGATCAGGACAGTTGAGGGGTATGACTATGCATACAGCTTACTAACTGAACATTCTGCCACAGTCTGTACAGTTAATGGTTATGATTATGCTTACAGTGTACTATCTGAACATTCTAGCAAAGTCTGTAAAGTTTTGGTGTCTAATTATGCATACAGATTTCTGTCTGAACATTCTCGCAAACTCTGTACATTTGGGGGGTATGATTATGCATACAACTTACTACCACTCCCAGGATTCAAAGTCCTGCTGTGTGTGGTAAAAACATTACAGTTGACATCACAGTAAACTGTGCTATCAGGGAATTGACGTAAAGCGTTCCAATGGTTTTTGTCTAAGTCTTCCTCAGTTGTTCTATATAACTGATCTCTTGGGACTTCCAACATTGTTATACTGAACTTCCTACACATTTTAACTGCGTTCAACAGTGTGGGTAACACTGCTTAATACAACAGTACTATTTATAGAATGCAACACAACAACATATGAAAGCAGAACGTACACAAGCACTCCAGGGGTTATACTTTAAATTGCTAGATATTACACCTTTTTTCCATGCAACCTGTATGACAGTCTTCCTGCCATATTGTCTGGTTTATTCAGTACATCCCATACACAATACATTTTTATACAGGTACAACACTTTCTAGTACTGTTATATTTATTTGTTATGACAGTACATGCAAGAATATTACTAACCTGCCTCGTGACGCAGCCTTTGTAGCCTAGCAGCATGGGCTTACTGGTTTGCAGCCCGCTCATCTGCAGCTTTCGGAGAAATACAGTGATATTTAGCCATTACCTATCCATAGTATACACAAGCTAGGCAAGCATTATCTACGTAGTAGAATGAGTACTTAGTGCTGGGGCATGAGCCATCTGCCTGGATTCTTGGATCCACTGGTCCAAGAGATCACCCCTCCACTACTTAAGGTCAGCATGGTGATGCCTGACCTTCTCACCAGTCCGAGGGATACCAGTGGTACTGGTGAGGTCACGGGCGAGACTGTTCTAGGCCTCCACTTTATACTGAGAGCCCTGGTACTAGCCCTGAAGTAGTCTCTCCTCATGGTGTTTTACCAGGAGCCATACCATGAATCTGGACTCCTGGGTGCCTCAGCGCTGCACTTTAAATCGGGTGCCTTCCCCAACTCCAGCCATTCTGCCAACAGTAGGGAGCTGCAACCAGTTATGGGAATTATTGGTGCCTGTTGGGTTTAAATACACCCAAGTTCCCACACTTTCCCATAATTGGACTGTTTTGAAAAGGCTAAGCTATGGGCACACCTGCTTACCTAATGTTGGCATTGCTTAAAGTGGCATACCACTAGGCAGATTTAGTTAGCCGGCCTACACATTGCTTACCTGTAAGCTGACCTGTGCAATACTTAGCATTGTTTAATATCTAATTAGCATTATATTTTCCTTTCGACATTGATTTATTATTTGTTACATGTTATATATGTGTCTGGTATCTGTGATTCATGTGTGCGTACACTGTATGGGGTCCTGGGGAATTCAACACTTTATTACAATAACGCCTCGCATCTGGCCTTACTGCAGTACTCCAGTTCAGATATTTATGTTATGTAGCAGGTTATACAACATCACACTGTACATAGATTTATTTCACATGTTCAGTTTGATTTTCCTATGGTGAGGATTTGTTTGTTGAAACCTCAGTCTTACATATGGCTGTGATGGCTTAGTGATTAACTACTGTGACTGTAGTGTACAGGGTCCTGGGTTTGAGCCTTGCAGAGGCTGTTTATTTTGTTGCTGGGCAGAACACGGGCCATTGGATACAGAGTGGTTAAGGCACTTTAAAGCACTTGTAAGCAGGTGTGTGCGTGTTTGTGCAGACCTAAACACTGCTAACTTCTGGTTACAGTTTCTTATACTCAGTAAGCTTCCAGATTGCTTAACCTGTGTAGGCAGTGCTTACCCCCATGCAAACACACTTACTAGTGCTTACATATGCTTACTACTGCTTAGTTGTGCTTAGACCTTCTTACTAGTGCCTTACTCATTATGACACTGATACTTCACATGTGCATTTCCTGCAGTACTCTACTTTATAAATATGTGTTATTTAGTGGGTTTTGCAACAAAAATATTGGTTATAACATGCTTTGCCATGTAACATAGACTGTGCTGCAGTGAGACTCGAACTGGGAATGCCTGCTCGTTAGGTGAATGCTCTGTCCATTACACTATTACTGTGCTGTTTCATTTGCATATATCTTCCTTGTTACCCTCTTCAGCTTTTTAAGCTGCTTTAACTGTAGCTAAGCAATGGGCACACCCGTGCACCTACTGTTAGCTTTAATCAGATTTAAAAAAAAAAATAAAAGGGTTTCTTCATTTACTTTTTCTGTACTGTTGCTGTTGTACACATGGCGAACTGCTGGTGGGGATATGCGGACAACTATGAGCGATCTTGCTCATTTCTTCCCACTTTCTGCTGTTCTACATTGCAGGGGCGTGTTTATTCTGAGAGCTCTGCTCTCAGACATGCCCCCTGCACTCGTACACGCTCCTTGTAAGCCTAGGACCTCAGGCAGTGCGCCTCATTAATATGCATGTCTCGCTGCCATCCTGCTCCTAAAAGGGCACTTCCATGCAGGACTAAGTTAGTCCTGATTGGAAGATTGGTGAATCCAGGGGATTGTTTTTTTGCCTTATTTTTGTATGCCTATTCTATGTTTTATGTAGTAAACTATGCATTTGTTTGCATCTTAGAGCTTTTATCCCCAGGCCTCTGCTGAAAATGGACATATATCCAGTCGGACTATCCCTGTCAACAAATGTAAAATAAATAAATAAATAAAATATTATTTTTGGGAAGCCTGCAAGATTGAAACTACTTGATTTGAACATTAGAAGAAAAATAAATGTGACTAATTATTATATATTTCACATAAACCCAAATTGTAAAGACAGATAAATATTTGAAGATATTAAAATATTTCTGAATGCTAATACAGGTGTAATGGCAGCAGGAAATATTAATTGTGACATAAAAGGGCAAAGAGAAAAGAGAGCAAGGATGTAAAGGTATGTAAGTAAACAAATATTTCATATATGAAAAATGCATTAAGAACCTTAGTGATATGCCTTTAGATATTAGTTGTGCTATGTAGAAGGACTTTCTGTTGAATGCTGCTACATGGAAGTCGAAGGTGAGGGAATTATCAACCCAGGTTCCTAGATCCTTGACTACTTTATTATTTTAGAGTGAGCTGTTGGTTATATTTGGCATTGAGAGACAGAGTTACTTACATGTAGCAGTACTACACTTTCTCACATTTAATTTTAGCTATTTTTTAATACACCACTTGATTATTAGGATATGTTCCTGATGTAATGAATAGTATCGATGGATATTTAACAGTAAACCTCCATTTGCAACCATCTCCAAACTTAGTTAACCAAAGGTCCTGAGTCCTGGGTGGGAGATCGAACAAGAAGTTACCTTCATACTTCCTGAGAAAGCACCTGCCAGCTTAACTGTGTGGGTCATATCATTAAGCTAGTTGGCCATCTACCTCACCATGTATGGATCTACTAAACAGCAAATCAGACCAACTGGGCCTCAAGTCAGAGGAACAAGTGTATAATCCAACAGGAACAAAGTTAATAAAATTCCTCCACATGACTCAGCGGCTTAAAAATAATTGCTTTATTAGCAAAAGTAAGCACTTTCACGTTATGGTCCGAATGCTTCCTCAGACTTTAATAAAATCCCTTTAAACAACTACTACTAATATAGAAGGTTTATCTTGCATATGTTTTATACAGTATGTATGGTTTGGAGTTATTACTATTCATTTTAGAATTTGATGTTTTGTTATAAGTGGATATAGTTATTTATGTATTAGTGGATTTTTAACATAAACTGTAAATGATATATATTTTTTGCAAGTCACTTGAGTGTTTTCCTGTTTTGAATTTTATGACATTGAACATTATGACTTTGGCATTCAGTAGTCTTCAGTTTCTAGTTGCAACATTGTTAACACCTTGATGGGGGGATTCATCGAATAATGATGTCATAATTAAGCTAGACATTCTATAGGTTGTCTTTGATGACTACCCTCTGTATTAGTAATAGTTGTTTAAAGTGATTTTATTAAAGTCTGAGGAAGCGTTCAGACCAGAACACGAAAGCGCTTACTTTTACCAATAAAGCAATTATTTTTAAGCCGCTGAGTCGTGTGGAGGAATTTTATTAACTTTGTTCATGTATGGATCTACATTTAAGGAGCATCAGGTATAGTGGTAAATGCATAGGTTGCCCACAGGTATAGTGCTGAGCAGAATGAACACTGTCAACAGTCTGTATGACCTTCTCAAGGAAACCAATAAAATGCAAAAGCACTTGTGAAGCGGTATGTCCAATGCAAAATAAGCAATTTATTAAAAGGTCAGCTAGCCTTTTAATAAATTGCTTATTTTGCACTGGACATACTGCTTCACAAGTGCTTTTGTATTTTATTGGTTTTCCTTTTGGGGTTGCATTTGTTTCTTGTTTTTGTGCTTTTTTACCTTCTCAAGGAAGTTATCAAAACTGAATAGTCAGGATCTCCCTTTGAAAAAGTCAAACTCATGAGTCAAGCCTGAAAAGGTTTTTGATATAGTTTATGAGGTCAGATATGATGTGTTGGAAGGCCTTGAAAATCAGTCTAGTCAGAATAATGGATCTATAGTTTTCTGTGTCAGTGGTAGTGCCACCCTAGTGTAGGGACATCACCACTGCAGTTTGCCATAGTTCATGGAAAATCCTGTAGAAAAATTCAGGTTAAACAATTTAAGGTGGAATTCCACAAAGGCATGCTTGGTGCTATTTATTAGTTATCCATGTAAATTACTAAGACCATTGCAAATAGTATTTTTGAATTTGTACAGAGTCTTCAATGCATATTTCTTGGTGATATTAAGAGGTAGAAGGGACATGGAAATGTATATAATTGATATAGTTGTTTCAATGCACTAAATGTGTCTTCTGTTATATTTGCCAAGTCTACTAGGTCTTAGTGGGTGTTGCCATTTTAGATAAGTTCACAACACTGTTGGGCATTATTTCTTATTTTCTAAATGTAAATAAAGAAGGTCCTAATTATCCTTGGCTTCAGAAGCTAAATTCAGATTTACTTTACTAGCACTGATAGCAACTTTTACTTCCTTACAGATATTCTTGATACTGTTTTAATATGGGGAATTTTAGATATGTTGTATGATGTAAGAATATTTTTCCTCTTGTTATACAGTTTATTTAAGCTTGCTGGTCCATACTAAACTCTAGTATGGACAACCAGGTGTAGGCACTTGATGTGGAAGTAAAACTAATAAATAGTAGACTTGTCAGGTGTGGCGATGTTACAAATAAATATAGATATCTCATCACAGAGTCTGAGTAGATTTGTCCATTTAAAATCTTCAAATTTGGCATTACTGACTGCAGGAGTTTTAGCGTTATTTGCATAGGTTGCACGTTTATGGTCAACCTTAACCATTGAGGAAGAAACTAAAAGGGCGATGCATGTAGTTTTCCAGTCAAGCAGCAGCAGTTCTGTACTCTTGTTGTTTTTTGTTAACAATCCTTTCCAAAGATTTTTTTCACTTAATCATTTTAAGAGTCACTGCATAAAGGCAGTTGAAATAAGAAGTGTAGCTAGCTATTCTAAGGCCTGGTTCCATCCCTTGATCTGGCACCCCTTCTCAACTCTTCAGCTCTAGCTGAGGAGCAAATCACATCTCTTATTTTCGTTTAAACTGTAGCAAGCACTTGCTTTATTTTTGGAGCAAGTGGTTATTACAGTCCACACAAGGAGCACAATAACACTTCAGTTCTGAAGTCCTGGGACAGAACTTACTTGAAAAAAAATCTATTTTTCCTTTTAAACTGTAGCAACAGCTTGCTACATTTGTAGTAAGAAGCTACTACAATCCACACACACAGAGCTAAAGTCTTCAGTCCTGAAGCCCTGGAATGGGACTCACTAAAGATATATTTATTTTTTCTTTTAAACTGTAGAATCCACATGCAACCATTATGTCCAGTCACTCTAAGGGTGAGTACTAAAGAGCACTAAAAAAACTACTGTGCAGTTTACCCACCATGATGTAGTATGGAGTGCCATGCTGTATATACTAGCACAATATGTAATAAAAACATGGCAAATGTAGTGCCATGCTACACATACCAGCACAATACATAATTAAAAAAAACATGCCAAATGGAGTGCCATGCTACACATACCACCACAATACATAATTAAAAAACACGCCAAATGGAGTGCCATGCTCCACATACCAGCACAAAACACAATAAAAATACTAAATGGAATGACATGCTGAAGATACAGCACAATATATAATTAATAAAATGCCAAATGGGGTGCCATGTGGAAGATACTAGCACAATACATAATAAAAAAAGCTAAATGGAGTGCCCTGATTCACATGCCAGCACAATATGTAATTTAAAAAACAACATGCCAAATGGGGTGCCATGCTGCACACACCAGCATAATATATAATTAAAGAAACAGGCTAAATGGAGTGCCATGTTGTACATACCAGTTCGATACACAATAAAAAACATGCCAAATGGGGTGCTATGTTGCATATACAATCACAATACAGAACAGGCCAAATGCATAATACATAATAAAAACAAATGCCAGCTGGAATGCCATGATGCACATATCAGCACAATACATAATACAATATACTAAATGGAGTGTCATGCTGTACATACCAACACAATATAGAATTAAGAAAAAACATGGAAAATGGGGTGCTATGCTGCACATACAATCACAATACAAAACAAGCCAAATGCATAATACATAATCAAAAGAAATGTCAAATGGAGTGACATGCTGCACATACCAGCACAATGCATACTTAAAAAAATTCCAAGTAAACTCTGGAAACACAGAAATATTTACCAACACTATTTGATGCATGAAAGCACATTAATTGAACACCAAAGTTTATATAACAATCACATAGTCAGACCAGCCACTAACTGGAATATAATTTCAAAGACATTCAACAATTCTGACAATAAAAGCAATCTTTCCAAAAGTGCATTTATAATTGTCATTTCACAAAAGAATGTTTCATCCTCTTAGCAGCCCATAGTAATGTTATCCCTATGTGCTCATGTAGATTTATTTCTACAGCCTGGTCCCCACCCCTAGGATTTGGATCCATCTTACCAATGACACTAAAAATAAAACAGTGTTCTCTGAATGTCTCACTGATATACTTTGTGAAAGCTTTAGTCAGAGCATCATCCCTAATATCAGTACACTGCTCTGCTATTCTATCTTTAAGACAGTAGTTTGTTTTGTCTGCATAGAAAAAAGTCCATTAGGTGCACGTGGCCAGATAAATATTATTTTTATTCAGGCATGTGAAATATTGTGTAAACATAATGTCTATGCTTGCTGCTTATGTGTAACATATTTACTGAATAAGCAAGTATAACATGAATATGTTACTCCTTTATTTGTTACATACTTATCATCGATCCATGGACTATCTTTATAGCATAACTGTTTCAGATGTTTCAGATTTCCTTCACTTAAATTGTGGTCTATCTGATAAATCTTTCCTTAATTCAATTGAGCTTCTTAAGCTAGACCAACATTTGTTAATAATTTCAGCAATTTGATGTAACCATCTGTTCTAAGTTATAGTATCTTATCTGTACAGTACTTTGAAAATTCTGGTTGTTCACCACTAACCTTTCAAAGAAATAAGGCTTACCTACAAACTGCCTATATAAGTCACTTCCTCTTTCAAAGAGTACATCTGTGTCTTCTACTCTCTATGTTCCAAGTCACTTACCAGAGCATCTAGCTCAGTGTTTAACCTACTCACCATTGTTGTTAGGCTGTTTTCTCATTGTAGCTGTCCATATGCAGCCCCTTCAAATGTGCACCTTGGATGCATACATGTTCTGTGTAAATAATTGTTTGCACATTCTTTTTGTATATTGCTATACAAATCCCTTCTTGCCTTATTACAGATACTGCAATTAAATTAATTCAAACATTTGGATAAATCAACTTAAAATGCAAAAAAATTCTGTGGTCCCAGTTCATAAATATATCATCACAAAATCTTTTGTAAAATTATATGTGACAAATATATAGATTCTGGTTAGGCAGAACATTCTGGTTCTCCCACAATGGTAGTGTTATATTTTTATACGCATTAGCCATGGTAAAAACTCTGTACCCATGAACTACCATATAGGCAACAATCTACTTAACACCGAATGTGTGATAAGAGACCTTGGGACCCAGGTGGACAGTAGTCTCTCCTTTGATAGTCACATCACCACAGTAGTCAGGAAGTCTCTCTACGTGGCACACCTCATCATAAAAGGGTTTTCATCCAGGAAAAAAGAGGTCATTGTTCCCCTCTACTCGACACTCATTAGACCCATTATAGAGTACAATGCCCCTTTTGGAATGTACCTCACAAGACATCTGCAGCAGCTGGAAAGGTCACAGAAGTACCTCACAAAGAGGATTACTGGCCTCAAACAAATGCCCTACACTGACCACCTCAAAAAACTCCAGCTTTACTCCATAGCATATCACCTACTCCGAGGTGATCTCTGCCTAACATATAAAGCTATGTCAAACCCAGAGCTGTTGGACATGCTACACCTAAAGAAATCCCAATCCCTCCGAGCTACATGCTCTAGGGACCTAAACCTTGTCACCACAATAAACAGGACATGCTGGAGGGATAGATTCCTGTCCCAGAGACTTCCCATACTCTAGAACAGGCTACCCATCTATGTCAAGCAAAGTTCTTCATTAGCACTCTTCAAGAAAAATCTTGATGAGTGGATGGGAAATAGGAAATACACCCCAGGGATCACTTCTGTATCTCTGCTCGACAGTAGCACAGGAAAATAACTGGGAACCTTTTTGGCTAGGCTTACATAGGCCCTTGGGCCGATAGTTTAGTATCTACCTATGAACCTATGAAGCTATGGAGGTGCCCATTGTAGTGCCAGCTACTTGATGGTAATAAACATTATTAAACACAAAAACATTATTTGTTAGAACTAAGTCAAGTAATGTATAAACTGTCTCAATCCACCTGACAGCAAAATTACTGTGTTGGCATTAATGCTGTCTCACTGCCTAGTGCCAGCATCATTTGGTATCGTGGTAAATAAAGAATCTATAGCTAATCACCAATATAAAACATTCTTGTTCATGCTTCTGCGACTATTCATACAAACATCTCAAAAAGTCTTTTGTGTTCTGTGTGTAGCATTTGACATTCTTCAAGTAGAGTTTAAAGAAGTCTTCCCGAGTATAATAAAATTCAGTGGTGGATTTACTATTGGGGTAAAGGAGGTAAAGCTCCCCCATTACTGCTTACCTCTCATTTTTACTGCTTTGGCTGCACATTTGATTTCTTTAGACTTCCGCTATAAAACTGTTTTATGAAGCTGAGCAGCATCACTCCTCAAATGTGATTGAACCGTCAGGATGAGTTCCTTTTCAGCCGATACTGACAACCCAATTGTGTTCTGGGAAATATGCTGACAAGTCATGGTGGGCTGTTACAGGCAGCATAGGGGAAACTAATAAAGTCATCGAAGAAGAGAAAATGCTTTTGCAGCTTCGTGTAAAATGCTGAGATCGGATATGTTGAGTGTGCTTACATTGTACAAGTGATTAGTCTGCACAGCAACAGTGTAAAGAGTTGGGGTAAGAGACTTTTGTAACACTACAATTTTATAATAGGAAGCATTTATTCTTTGAAGAGGCGTCACAATCTACTTAAATACTAAGAAAATACTTTAGCTAAACCTTTAATTTTTTATCACTTGAAGCTTGATTGACAGACAGTACATAACCATGTGGAATACTTATCAACTGTCCAGTATTTGCCTGAAAATATTGCATTCTTAACTTAAAATAATAAGACGACTCAATATTCCAAGTATCCCCTTTGATTTGTATTTCCTTTGCCTCTTCACATCAACTGCATCCTTAGCCTGCGCTGGCATCACCTACATCAGTGACATGATGACATTACCAGAGTTGCAATCTTGGTTGTATATGAGAGGTGTTCTGAGTCTCCAAGTCAGACACTATAGGATGGGTAATCATGAGTAGGTTTCTCCAAACCACTTTAGTCTTCATCCTCAGATTTGTGTTTTCTTGTTTGATTTGTTTGACATTTCACAAAGGGGACCTTAGAGCACTGAGAAGCCTGTTGGGGCCACATATTTTTTAACAACTACAAGCTTCTCAGAATGCAATGAGGAATTGATAAATAACCTGGTAAGGAAAGCATTAAATGAGTCTGACTCTGCATTGACAAACTAAGCTCTAGATTTTCCATGAAAAAATATTGGTTTGTATGAGTACATCTCCAGTTTTTGCTCAAGAACTTTTGACACAATCAAAAATAATGGGGGTGAGGGACAAAGTGATACACTTTAAATATTACTCATATTAACTTAAGAAAGTAGACAGATTAATAGGATTTTGCATCAGCATGCATTTTCTGAAGGGTATGAAGTCTGAAAGTAAAATGTCATTTATGTAGATATAGGTCTGTCACAAGTGAGCCTTGCTTTCATCCTTTTTGGGTATACCAAGCAGGGCAAATGATAAGATATGCTGTTACAAAAGACCTGTGCTGACTATGTAATACTTTCACATTTGTAAAAATGAATAATCTACTCCTGAGATGGCTCAAACTGTTGATAAAAAGTGAGATGGAACCAAAGTAATGCACTGACTAGACAAATCAGCAGTTGTTAGCTTTAGTATTATTCTCTGACTACAATTTTCTTTATACCTGCTGTGGAAATAGATAAAGTAAATCAGTACACTAGAAAATGAATGACAGTAAATGTGATATGGGATTTGCAAGTTATACTTTCTTGGGATAGCAGAAATATTATTTAATACAGTGTGAGATATGTTAGTAGTTTCCCATTACAGTATATATGTTTTTCATTGATTAATGGTCTATTTCTTTAGATTTATTTGCAACTTTAATTGGAAACACTTGCTTTTCTGTGTATGTATGAAATAATTTATCTCCTTTTTCAAGAAACGGTTGGTGCTATGAGACTTTTCATCAAGCAAAATGATAGGAGATACTCCAAAAGGTAAAAATATAAAATATATTTTAGAGATCAAATGTAGAACAGCAAACATTATTAACAGCGAATTTGCAGTCTGTTAAGCAGCATATACTAAGTAATTGTCAACTGTAACAATGGAGAGGAAGGTAAGATATGTAACAGAGTACTGGACAGCAGCATCCCTATATACGTGAGTGAATAAATACTTTAAAAATGTCAGTTTTGAAAAATATTCCCCCAGATTCTGCATGTCTTGCATGGTGTGCAGGATTAGTGCAGGAGCTCTAGCAGGAAATATGTCTGCCGTGCGATCCAGGAACAGCCTGCAGGGGCGTGCACGAGCACTCCTGCACTAGTCCTGCACGGACTAAATCCCTGTATGCAAATCACCCCATTTGTAGGAGAAATCCATGCCAATGAGGTGAAATTGCGATCCAGGAAGCTTGAAACCAGCCGTGCAGGACTAGTGTAATCTGCAGAAATGTACTCGGTTAGTAACCGAGTACATTTCTGCAAAATCCAAAACGGAGCCGTGACAGCTCCAGATAAAGGCTGCATATCAGTCAGGAAGCATGCCAATGGCCAAGTATAAAGCCATTGGCATTGCAAACAGCTTACAAAATAAAAAAATCAACTTTTATTTTTTTTAGCCAGTCTCGGCTATTTAAGCGTAGGGCAGCGGCGCGCAAACGGGATGGGGGGAAATAATAAAATAAATCTAAAATAAACATTCTAACTAAAATCACTATTCTGCCATGAAAGTCAGTGGCAGACAGAAGACAACATGGCCAGTGAGTAGTGGTTGCTAAAGGGGGAGGCTCAGTGTGAGACATATAACTATGCATTAGCAGGCAATCCTATGCAAATGAGGGGAATGATAGTGAATCACACTTTTCGCAAGCATGCTAGTCAGGTCCCAACAGTGTAAGAGTAGGAATAGCTTAGTGCAAGCCTAGGAGTTAGCTGACATCATGGGGGTGTGTGTCAGGCATACTGTAAGTGGACTGGAGCCCTGTGGCTCAGGTTTGCTCCTAGCTAAGACCCAGTTAAGACCTGCCTGAGTCTGCCTATCACTCTTTACATTGCAAAAGAGGGTGCGCATACCGCGCACCGGGTTTTAAAGGAAAGAAAAAAGTTAAATCAGGAAATAGTAGCTCTGTGCACATTTGAGCACTCTGTTTGCGCGACATGCTCCTGGGCTTAAACATGAAGGCAATGGGAAGGGAAAACAGCAGTAGGAAGGTAATCAAGGAGAACTAGCAAAGCTGGCAGGTGAAATGTATCAGAATCAGCCAATTACACAGGTAGCAGACCAGCCCAGGCCAGAACACTGCTATAAACTATGCAAAAACCTTCCCCTCTGTTTTTTTCCATACTCATCACCAGTGTATACAAGCAGGGAACTTTTAACAAACAAAACTACAAAAGGATAAGGGCTGCAGCAGGCAACATAGAACAACATGTGCAAGAGGCTGAGGGTGGTGAGGATGTGAATGCTGCTGATCAACCCACAGTGAGGAGATGGGGAAGAGTGTACAGACCCAGGGTTACCTACCAGGGGCTACATGAGCTGGAGATAGTGGAGCACTATAGGGTGGACATGGACCTCCCACAGCAAATTGTTGAGCTGTGCCAGCCACGCCTGACACACCAAACTGCCCGAGGGGAACCCATCCCAGTGGATACTAAGGTATGTGTAGGCCTAGGAATACTAGCCACAGGTACCTCCCATAGCTCAACTGAGGATATCATGGGGATCTCACAGGCATCAGCATCCGGAGTATTCCACCAGTTCCTGGATGCCATTTCTTCCCATGCCAGTGAACACGTATATTTCCTCAATACCCATGAGGTGCTGGCCAGCAATATGCGTCTCTTCCACCAAATAGCAGAATGCCCTGAGGTAGTGGATGCTATAGACTGCACGCACATATGCATCAAAGCACCACCCGGTGATCAGGGTAGAGCCTACATCAACCACAGGAGCCTCCCCTCCATCAAGTGTCAGGTCATGTGTGATGCCCAGGGCATTATAATGAATGTGTGTGCTGGCTGCCCTGGAAGCTATCACAATTCCCACATCTGGCATCTGACACAACTGTACCAGAGATTTGCCAGTGGGGGTATCCCCTATGGTCACCTAGTGGGGGATGCTGGTTACACACTGGAGCCATGGCTGATGACACCCATCAGAAACGCACACACACCTGAACAAGAACCCCATAATGAGGCACACACACAGACCAGACATATAATAGAGTGTGTGCTTGGGATGCTCAAGTCACGGTTCCAGTGTCTGGACACATCCGGTTGAGCCTTGCAGTACTCACAAGCTACATGTACTCAAATTGTTATGGTATGTGTCATGCTATGCAATATGATCCCGTGGAAACAGCTGCAGCAGGACCAGCACGGGGAAGGGCCACACAGCGTCCCACCAATGCCAAGGCCTGCCCAGGCACAGAGTGACTCGGAGGAGAAACAACCTGAGCCTGCCCCACTAAGCAGATGGATGCATGCCCAGTATGCCCTGGACTTGGCAAAGAGACAATGCATAGCACATACACTGACACAGTAGGGATCCAGGGAATGACACCTCTCTCTGACTCGCACATACAGTAAAAGGGATGCCAAACATGACACTACCTGTGCTCAACCATGTATAGGAAGTGTACTATGTGCATCTGACATAGGCAGCCCCCCAGGAACATCCTCAATCCTGGCACACCCACAAGGTAAGTCAATCAATCTACCAATTGCTAAATGGAGTAGAGTGTGACATTACCTGTATCTATGATATGAATGTGAGCATGCAAGGGAATTGAGTGGCTGAATGTTATGGCAGCAGATAGTAAACACCCATAGTGGCACCATTACATCTGTAACACATATTGGAGTCACCATAGTAGCCAGTACTACACAGGGCAAATAAACCCACTGCAGGAAATGTTCTGGGTGACATGTATGTCCATATGACTCACACATGCCAGTCAGGGAGGTTCACATACCCAACAACAGTCACAGTCAGCAGGACAGGTGTAGACAAACCCAAACAGAGCCTGTGATATGGCCTCTGAATGATACCTATGGGTAACCTCCCCCCCAGGCCTACACAGACAGACTACAGCAGATCAGGCAGTGGGATGTTAGTTCTGAAGGGTAAATAGTCAACACTATTATGTAGAGCAACCAAAGCTAAGACCTGTAGTACACTGATATGCCTCTAGTCATTATGATAGGTTACAATACAGAATTAAATAGAGTACCTTACATACCAGTACAGTCATAGCAAATGTGTGCAAGTGCCAGGTGTGCCTCCCATCCTATGTAGACATGTAGAAACAGTAATGTGTGCCCCCCATCATGTGTAGAAATGTAGAAACAGTTAGGTTTGTCCCCCCAATCCTGTGTAGAAATGTAGTAACAGTCAGGTGTGCCCCCCCAATCCTGTATAGAAATGTAAAAACAGTCAAGTGTGACCCCCCCACAATCCTATGTTGAAATGTAGTAACAGTCAGGTGTGCCCCCCACTCCCATGTAGACATGTAGAAACAGTCAGGTGTGCCCCTACCCCCAATCCAGCATAGAAATGTAGTAACAGTCAGGTGTGCCCCCACGATCTGGTGTAGAAATGTAGTAACAGTCAGGTGTGCCCCCCACGACTATGTAGACATGTGGAAACAGACAGGTCTGCCCCTTCCCCCAATTCCAGTGTAGAAATGTAGTGACACTCAGATGTGCCCCCCCCAATCCTGTGTAGAAATGTAGTAACATGTATGAGTAGGTATAATATGAGTGGAGCACAGATCCCAAGAGGTGACCAAGGTAGCAAGATAGGTTGTAGCATTTGCACAATATGCAGGTCTGTATGTGTTAGGATGGTGTGTGTTTCATTATGTGTGAGAGTGGTCAGTATGTATTTATGTTGAGGTAAGATCTGGTAGCCATTGGCCACTACTGCTGATAACAGGGACAAACCCTCATGACTGCAGTGCCAATGACAATCCCCACCAGTATAACACATGCTAGCAGTAAGCCATTGTAAATGTATGGTAGTAACATGTGTCACCATCTGAAAGATTGACATGACATGGCTGTTGGGCTAGATATACAAGCTGTACACAGGGGAAAGTACCCCAGACATACAGTATATATTGTGTAACTGTGAAATGGAGACACCCTTGGATTTGTACATATAGGTATGCATCACAGTAACTGGACCTGTAGTAGGGGATACCAGTGATGTCTGCCTGAATACCTGCAAATCACAAAGGAGGCAGGGCTAATGTATTGTGGATCAGCTGATGCACCTGCACATGCCAGCATAACTGTAATGCCCCATGCATATCTGTGTGTCAGATGCAAGTAGTGTCCATAGCACACATGCACCCAGCCATGCAAACACCACCCACAGGCACCTCTCTGGCAATATCCCTGCTGTGGGGAATGGGTACAGTAAGACCCCACCTGTATATGGCAATAGCAGAAGACTGCAACATGCAGTGCATATTTCCCATTCAGGTGTTTCCCTAGCTGTAGGTAGCACCCTTCCAACATCCACACCACCTGATCAAGACTGATAGAAGGTATTGGCATGAACAACTATCACACCTACCCTGTCACCCCAGGGGATTATACTGTATGGTGGTCTGGGACTGTAGGACTGACAGAATGCAATGGCCTGCCACATCTGGCCTGCAGCAACACCTAATGCCCCACAGGTGCCTGCCAAATACCTGTGTCTGACATGTACTGCCAGTGCATGTTATGTAATGGACACCCAAATAACAACATAACACACTCCATATAAGCCATATGCAAGGCCATGTGGACAAAGCACAGTAACATGCCCACCATGTCCCACTGCATGAACTGTTGACTAACACTAACACTAACACGCACCTGTGATGTGGTGATACCCTTAAGGAAAGTATCAGAGAATGTATGCATAATGTATGGAAGAAGTTAGAATAACAGACGGGGGTATAGGAGCATGGGCAGCATGGAATGTGCAGGGTCCGACACCAAGCTGTGTGCACACACTATCCCTGGCTGCAAACACACAAATGGGTGGCTACACACTTGCCCATGCACCACAATAGGGTAAATGTCCTGACACATGGCACCTGTCTCTGGCTAACCTGTACAAATCTGTACAGCTGTGAGGCATTGCCATAGCAAGATAAGGCCATACTGCCATGTTTATGGGCGGACAAGTATGGGATCCTCTGTTAGCACTGTACCAAGGTGCTGAACTGAATACACAAACCCAGCACCAAGTGTCTGCAGCTCCCCTTCCAGAATGGCATAACTTACTATGAATACGTAGGTGTCTGCCCACAATACCAGACACAACTGCAGTCACCCTTGTCTCCCATGTCATTACTGTAAGCAAGAATGTCCACCTGACAGTACATGAGAATAGAAAACATCACTGTGTATAACAGTACACATGTCTGAACATCTCTGCTAACAGCAGTACTATGCAGTTGAAGCAGCACAGACACAATCACATACAGTACACACTATCCCCTGCACAGTTTGCCCCCATATTGCCAAATGATCGACAGATACCCTGCAGAAACAGTATGCTACCTGTAGGTGTACAACACAAAGATCAGCACTGCGGTACAAACTACCTGGAATCGATCCACACATTCAATACAGAAGGTCATACTGGGCATGCTCACACACTTAAACAAATGAAGGCCATGTCTGCAAACAACAGTGGACCAGATATATCTGGCAGTTGCAGATATTAGTGCAGACACTCTTCAGTATGCAGCACTCATGCTTTGCACACACACTGGATAGGAATACAGGCATATACCTAAGGACAACACACCATAATAAGCCAAAAGTAGACATACACAGATGTGTGGAAGAGAGTGACTGTCACAAGGGCCCATCCATTATAAGGCTTGTCCTACCCAGCACAAAGCCAAATGGCTACAACCACATGAGGTTTGGATATTATTCACTGTAGACTTTAGCCACTGGTATCTGTCAACATTATGGACTATGTGGTGCAAGTGCTAGCTGTATACACATACCTGTGTAATATAACACTGAGTGTGCCCACACGTGGTGTGTCAACCTCTAGATAAATGGGTTATGGCCCATGCACACACACTGCCCTCCCCATAGCCATACTATGACAAGCCTGCTGAGGTCATCCACTTTGAAATACATCCTTGTGAAAGGTGTAGGCCAGTAATCTCAATGGAGCTTCCTGTAACTGCATACTGCTTTAGTGTGATAAACTAGTTAGGTAGGAGTTCTAATCCCAGACATGGCAAGTGTGTGTGTGTGTGTGTGTGTGTGTGTGTGTGTGTGTGTGTGTGTGTGTGTGTGTGTGTGTGTGTGTGTGTGTGTGTGTGTGTGTGTGTGTGTGTGTATATATGTGTGTGTGTGTGTGTGTGTCTGTGTGTCTGTGTGTGTGTGTGTGTGTGTGTGTGTGTGTGTGTGTGTGTGTGTGTGTGTGTGTGTGTGTGTGTGTATGTGTGTGTGTGTGTGTGTGTGTGTTGTGTGTGTGTGTATATGACCAGCTGTGTAGAGAGCAATGCTTTTAGGCTACTCACACTCACTACAATTCAAATGCCCTACTTTGTCAAGGCTGCTGATGTCATACACTGTGAAATACACTTTTTGGAAAACTGAAATACAGTAATCTCCATGGCATGGCCTATAACTGTGTACTACTGTAGTGTGATAAACTAGTTAGGTAGGAGTTCTAATCCCAGACATGGCAATTTTGTGTGTGTGTGTGTGTGTGTGTGTGTGTGTGTGTGTGTGTGTGTGTGTGTGTGTGTGTGTGTGTGTGTTGTGTGTGTGTGTATATCACCATCTGTGTAGAGAGCAATGCTTTTAGGCTACTCACACTCACTACAATTCAAATGCCTTACTTTGTCAAGGCTGCTGATGTCATACACTGTGAAATACACCTTTCAAAAAGCTGTAGCCCAGTAATATCTGTGGCGCATCCTATAACTGCGTACTGCTGTAGTATGATAGACTAGTTAGGTAGGAGTTCTAATCCCAGAAATGGTTACTGTGTGTCTCACCATCTGTGTAGAGAGCAATGTTTTTAGACTAGTCACACTCACTACAATGAAATTACCTTACTTTGTCAAAGCTGCTGATGCCATACACTATGAAATACACCTTTTGGAAAGATGTAGCCCAGTAATCTTTGTAGCACTTCCTATAACTGCATACTGCTTTAGTGTGATGAACTAGTTAGTTAGGAGTTCTAATCCCAGACATGGGGACTGTGTGTGTAGGGAAAAATGCATTTTAGCCTAGCCACACTCACTACACTTCAAGTGCCCTACTTTGGCAATCCTGCTGATGTCATCCATTGCGAAATACACCTTTGGGAAAAGAGTACTCCAGTAATCCCCATTGTGCATCCTATAACAGCGTTATGCTGTAGTGTGATATAGAGCTCTGGTAGGGGTTCTGTTCCCGCACATGTTGGTTGTAGATGTTTTGTGTGTGTTTCAATGTCTGTGTAGGGTGTGTGTTTCAATGTCTGTGTAGGGAGCAATGCAATTTAGCCTGGCCACACTCACTACAATTCAAATGCCCTACTTTGGCAATCCTGCTGATGTCATTCAGTGTGAAATGCACCTTTGGGGAAAGAGTACTCCAGTAATCTCTGTGGTGTGACCTATAACTGCATAGTGCTGTAATGTAATAAACTAGTTAGGTAGGAGTTCTATTCCCAGACATGGCAGGTGTGTGTGTGTGTGTGTGTGTGTGTGTGTGTGTGTGTGTGTGTGTGTGTGTGTGTGTGTGTGTGTGTGTGTGAGATAACTGGGCTCAAGGTGGAGTGGGTTTTGCAGATTTCTTATATGGTGGCCCTGGTATATATCACAATGTCCACCACACAGGGATAACAGATGTGAAAGAGTCGAAAGGCTGGGGTGCAAATCCATACCCCTACATGTGACATCAAAGCCAGGAAAACAAGGTTAACAACCCTAGTATTACCCAGAGAACACTCTCAACCCATGTCTCATACAAACACACACACACTTGCCTAGGCAACAGCTGCTATGTTGGTAGTACCCTGCATATTGCCCACTGATAGTAACCATGTTGTGATTGCAGTGGGCTACAGAGGGCATGCCACCCTGTCCGTCTGTCCAATAGACATGTACATACCAACAGTGCACCTTCCCCATGTTCTCCACTGGACACCTGCAACACCTGTGGTGCCATCAAGTGTGACCCACAAAGGACATACCATGCCTGAAAACATGTCCTGTATGGACAGATGCCACTGACACCAGGGAATGATGGTATCATGCTATCAATGTAGGTGCAGAGTAAACCTGCTGTTCATTACCAGTTTCCGACACATGAGGCCAGGACTGGTACATCTGATCTGTATGCGCAACATGGGCCAGACACCCCAGGTACAGTTCCACATGTCACTGTACATGCATGTGGGAGGTGTGCACATCCCAGACACCATCCATGTCATGAACTAAGGAAAACATACATGGAAAGCAATGCACAGCATTGGCCACACACAATAGTCACCCAGGTGACTGGATGGTGAATACAATACCCACTTGTGTGGGCAAATCCAGAAACTACACCCCTAAGCCACAATGCAGACCATTGTCATGTGGGCTGATGCCAAGGTATACCCATCATCTAGCCTTTTATAACTGCCTGGCACAGTTGACCACTACACACCTGTGAAGCAATGCACCCATGCATGTCGGTATTGGCACCCTGTGTGTGTGCGTGTGTGTTGTATGATGTGTATGATCACATTCACACTCACAACAACCGCCATTGGCATACTGAAGCATGCTGTCCAATGTCAGGCACCTCCACATACCCTTTCCCCATATAACCTCTGTATGACCCCTGTGGTGCATGTGATACCTGTACAGAAATGTGTTGTGGCAATCTCACTAGGGATGAGTTGTATTCCTGGCCCTGCCATGTGTGTCAATGTGTGTGCATCCCTGTGAGAGTGTGGCTGTGTTTATACTGGCACCTGCTCATGCAGACAGGCACGTGTACTACACCTACCGTATAGCTACCATATCCCTGTTGCAGATACCACTCACCATCACATATACGTTTTAAGAGCTCCTCAACATGTAGCCTATGTGGCGCGTCTGATAACTGCATAGAAATGTTATAGCATGACATAGTCATCAGGGGTTTGATACCCTGTGTTGGTAGGTGAGTGACGCAAACATGATTATGTTTTACTCTCCCACCCCTCCCTCACTTTACTTTGTCTCTGTCTTGACTCTCTCACTCCCTCTCTGGAAGATGTGGAGACCTACACCTGCTTTGCTTAGGCAGCAGCATGTGTATTTTAATTGATGCTCATGATCAGCTGATGGCCACTGCACAAATTGCAGCCCTCCTCTAGCTGATTGCATGTGGAACAGCTGTGGTAACATTCCCATTGCCAATTGCATGGAAACACACTCCAATATCTAGGAAAATGATGTTGGTGTTGGCCCTTTTCATTCACTGTGAGCAGGAACTCATTCTGTTGTTTGGCTTAGTGGTAAATCACTTTGTCTATGGTGTGTAGGGTCCTGGGTTTGAGCCTTACGAAGGCTGTTTATTTTGTTGCTATGCAGAGCAAGGGCCATTGGATACAGAGTGATTAAGGCACTTTTGAGCAGCTGTAAGTGGGTTTGCGCGGGTTTGCGCGAAGGTAAGCACTGCTAACTTACAGTTACAGTTTCTTATACTCAGTTAGCTTCTAAATTGCTTAACCAGTATAGGCATTTCTTACCTCCATGCAAACAGGCTTAAACCCGCTTACTGCTGCTTAAAAGTGCTTACTCCTTCTTACCCCCATGTTAATATCTTTAAAAGAAAAGAAAAAGGGGTTGATAGGAAAGTGGTTAAAAACGGGGCACAAAGAGGGAAAGGCAGTAGGGAAACTAGCCAGGGATGTGCAGGAATAATGTAGGAAGGTCCATAGCTACCCATTTCTTCTACAGCAACAGCTGTGCATATACACTGAATTGGAGGTAAATTTGGACACTCAATCCCATAGGAAGGGGTGAGGACAACAATAATAATTTGTGATGCCAATTAAACTGGATTACATGTGTCTAGTGGACACATGTGTGAATGGACAGCTATGTATGGGGCATGATTTTTTTGTGGAAACAGATTGCCCTTTTTTTTTTCAGGTGAGAGTGGGATGTTGGGGAATGGTAGTAGGTATATTTGGGGAGGTAGGTCGGGTAGGTTAACAGACAAGACAAACAAGACACATACAGAGGAGGTATATGATGCATGTGGGGGGTAAACACCTTCATGGGGAGGAGTGTTGGGATCTCGGAAGCCCATGAGCCCCCTAGTGGAAACAGTGGGACTGAGGTTCCCACCCATGGGCAGTCACCACTGCATCTTCACAGCCCTGATTTAGGCTGTGTTTGGAGGCTGAGTTTCAGAGCCAGATTGACACTCTAGTTGCGACATGTGGCCCTCTAGCTTGTGTAGAAGATCATCAAGCTGCTGGTTGATCTCTCTATGCACCACGACCCCGACCTGGCAATGGCTGACAGGTGCCTGTCCGTGCCCGCTGCGGGAGGGGCAAGCCCTATCCCCTGAGGCAGTTCCACCCAAAGGTGGTGCAGGACCAATGGACAGGGAGGTCCCGGGTTGGGCCCCAGACATGCTGTGCCCTGTGCCATGGCCAGCTGAGGTGGGACAAGTGGGTCCGCTGGAACTGGCTTTCCCAAGCATGCTTTAGTATTTAGATTTCATCATCATATGTGCGTTAGTAATAGTCAACACATTCCAGGGTTAGGTATAACAGCATGCATAGATATTCCCATTAATCCAGACACCAGATACGGAACAGTTGCATAGCAAACAGAACACATACATATATGGGACCACAGTGGTAATTAGAACAGCATGCAGGTACATTGATGGCACCATGCTACCACTGTTGGAATAATTCAATATAGCACATGCATGGGAACAATTAAAATATTTATCAAACAATTGGACATTATCAGAACATAGGTGCCATTACATACCAGTTGGGGTAGGTATGTTGATTATTGGAGATATGGTGGGGGGAGAAAAAGATGTCAATTAACAATTAGTATATTCCTGTAGTCCACATTACTTTCCTAATCAGTGCTGTTATCTGTACCTTACAAGTCTTACTACACTACCCTATAGCATTAGTTTGAACAGTGATTTGGCTGCCATCATCGTTACACATGAACTGGTTTTGTCTGCAGTATGCACCTCTTACCTGGTATACCTGTGGAGGGAATGTTTGTTAACACTAACTGTTTCTACACATACTCTCAGATTCAAGGTTGATGTTGTGCACATAGCTATCCAACTCTTTATGTACAGACTCTGGCCATGTGTTGACCACATGCTGGTGTGCCGGGACATATCTAGAATATTTTAGTGACGTGACACACATATACATGCTTTCCTACACAGTTATATTATGTAGCACAGTGTGGGTGACAGTGATCAGTGATACTTTATTAGTCAGAGAAACTGCAACACTCACAATTCCATACAATACCAGAGTGAACAGTACCAGTACAGGTTATAATGGTCTTTATTTCTCAGCATAGTGTTCGTATCCGACGTACTTGTGGGAACAATGTTTGTTAGCAGTACCTGACTGTTGCCACACAAACTTGCAGATTACACATTAATATTATGCACATACATCTCACTCTGTTACTGTACACACTCTGGTCACAGCTTGACATCATGGGAGTGTAGATAGGGCATGCTTGAAATATTATTCTCCTAACTGTTTTGGGGGTTGCTACAGTGACAGGTTTGTTCTCATAGATGTTTGACAATCACTTGTATTCCCTGTTTGCTGGCTAAACATCTGTGATCATCCCACAGACTTACCAGGGAGACAGGGTGACAGGCAGCAGATATGGGCCCATATACTGGACATTCTGGCCTGATCTGTACAGTTGTGGGGTATGATTCTGTATGCAGCCAACATCGACTCTAAGGATTCAGACCATGGCTGTGTCTGCTACAACTTAAACACTGTCCATCACAGTTGTGTCTGCTATATAGATATTGCTGTATGTCTCCTATCTGCTTTCTGTCTTATTAATCCCCTGTGCTTTTGCATTCTGAACTTGTATTACAACACCCTTATACAGATCTCCTAGACAGTAATATTTTGTAGGACAGTGTGGGCAACAGTGATGTGTAATACCTTATTATTCAGAGCAACTGCATCAGTCGCAATGCCATACAATACCAATGTAAACAGTACCAGTACAGGGTATCATTCTTGTATTTCTGGGCACAGTGTTGGTATCTGGTAGACCTGTGGGAGAAATGTTTGTTAGCACTACCTGAATGTTCCCACACACAGTA
Organism: Protopterus annectens; assembly: GCF_019279795.1. Classification (NCBI taxonomy): domain Eukaryota; kingdom Metazoa; phylum Chordata; order Ceratodontiformes; family Protopteridae; genus Protopterus; species Protopterus annectens. The sequence continues at coordinate 246,564,235 of NC_056734.1, forward strand.
CCAGATTCCACATTACTATTATGCACATACATCTCACTCTTTTACTGTACACACTCTGGCCACAGCATTACAAGTTGGGGTGTAAATGGGACATATGTGGCTTCTTAGTCTCATAAGGTTTTGGGGAGTTGCTAGTGTTCCAGCTTTGTTCTCATAGATGTGTGTCAATCAGTTGTATTTCCTGTTTGCTGCCTATATGTCTGGGGTCATCCCACGGGTTTCCCAGGGGGACAGGTTGATAGGCAACAGATATGGGCCACTTTACTGGACATTCTGGACATATCTGTACAGTTGTGTGGTATGATTCTGTATGCAGACTACTACCACTGGAAGGATTCAAACCATGGCTGTGTGTGCTAAACAAAACAGCAGTTCACATCTCAGTTGTATGTGTTATTTGGGTTTTGTTGTCTGCATTTTCCTTGTTTTCTGTCTGTGTGTCTCTCAGTTGTGCTAAACAGCCTCTGGAGATTATACCAGTCATATACAGGCATTCCTACACATTCAATTTATGATGCACAGTGTGGGTAACATGCTTAATACAACAGTACTATTACATGATTGCAAATCTACATTACCATATGATACCAGAGTATACACATGCATTCCAGCAATTAGACCTTTATTGTCAGGCTGTTATGCTTTTATTTATATACATACTATATGAGATTCTTCCTGCCATATTCTCCAGTGTATGCAGTACTTCCCTTGAACAATACAGATTATTACAGGCAATTGATTTACTACTACTTTTAGTTTTATTTCCTATGACTGTAAATGCATGAGTATTACTGACCTGCCTCCCATTGCAACCTCGCCAGGAGACTGATGTGGGCCTCCTGGTTTATGGCCCACTCCATTGCAGCTGTGGAGGACATAAGAGGAATATTTAGCCATACCTATCCATGATATACCTGAGCTGGCAATTATTACACACATTTGGGGTGATTCTTACACACAACTGGAACATCCCCTGCCACTCTAGCTTCTTGGATCCACTGGTCCAAGAGGTCCCCATTATGCCACTTCAGGTCGGCATAGTGATGCTCGACCTGCTCACCAGTTCGGGTTATGCCATTGACACTGATGAGGTCATAGGCGGGACAGTCCCAGGCCTCCGCCTTATATTGGGAGTCCTGGTACTGGCCCTGCAGCAGTCTCTGATCATGGTCTTTGACAAGGAGTCCTGCCATGACTCTGGACTCCTGAATGCACCAGCACTGCACCTGAAAGCACACACCTTCTCCCCTTACTGCCATTGTGCCTGCAAGGGGAAGCTACAACCAGTTATGAGATGTATTCCCGCCTCTTGGGTTTAAGTAGGGACAATTTCCCTCACTTTTCCATAATTGGCCAGTTTTAAAAAGGCTAGGCTATGGGCAAACCTGCTTACCTAAGGTTGGGATTGTTTAAAGGGGTATAACACTGGGCACATTGAGTTAGCTAGCCTACACATTGCTTATACCTCATAAGCTGGCCTGTGCAATGCTTAGCGTTGCTTACATTAGACATTGCATTATCATTCCTCTTTGGCATTGAGTTATTATTCATTACACCTTATATGTATGCCTGGTATCCATGATTCATGTGTACATGCACTGTATGGGGTCATTGTGTTTTATTGGGAACTTCAACACTCTGTTACAATTACACCTGACTTCTGGCCTTTCTGTTTTACTCCAGTTCACATATTCATGTTATATGTAGTGGGTTAAGGCACATATGTCTGTATACTGATTCCTTTCACAGGTTCAGTTTGGTTTTACTATGGTGAAGGCTTGTTTGCTGATGCCTCATTCTTTTGTACTTCTGTGATGGCTTGGTGGTTATCTACTGTGACTGTGGTGTATAGGGTCCTGGGATCAAGACCTGCATGGCTGTTTATTTTGTTGATGGGCAGAACAAGGGCCATTGGATACAGAGTGATTACGGCACTTTTGAGCATTTGTAAGTGGGTTTGCGCAGATTGGCATGAGGGTAAGCAATGCTAACCTCCGGTTACATATGCTTACAGAGAGTTAGCTTAAGAATTGCTTAACCTGTGTGCACATTGCTTACCCTCATGCAAACGGGCTTAAGCTTGCTTACTAGTGCTTAAATATGCTTGCTACTGCTTATTGGTGCTTAAACTTGCTTACTAGTGCTTTATTCATTATGACACTGACACCTCACATGTGCATTTACTGCAGTACTCCAGTTCATAAATATATGTTATTTAGTGGGTTATGCAACAAAAATATTAGTCATAATGTGCTTTGCCATGGAAAATGGAATGTGCTGCAGTGGGACTTGATCTGGGAATGCCTGCTCGTATGGCAAATGCTCTGCCCACTACACTATTGCTGCACTGCTTCATTTGCATATATCTTCATTGTTATCCTCTTCAGCCATTTAAGCTGCATTAACAGTAGTTAAACGATGGGCACACCCGCGCACCTACGGTTTGCTTTAATCTGATTTTTAAAAAAAAAAACACGGGTTTGTTCATTTTATTTCTGTATACTTTTGCTGTTGTACACGAGGGGACTGTTGGTGGGATATGCAGACACCTATGAGTGGTCTCGCTCATTTCTTACCCCTTTCTGCTGTTCTTTATTGTGGGGGGCATGTATATTCTCAGAGATCTGCTCTCAGACACGCCCCCAGCACTCTTACACGTTCCATGTAAAATTAGGAGCTCAGGCACCGTGCCTCATTACTATGCATCCTGTTCCTAAACGTCCGCCTTCATGCTGGACTAAGGTAGTCCTGCATGGAGGAATAGTAAATCCAGGGGATTGTTTTTTTTTACTTCTTTTCTGTAGCAAAGTAGCTAGGTTGCACTATACTTGAACAATGCTTAAGCAAAAAATCTGCTTTTAGAATCATTTATCTTTCGTGAAACTGATATACCGTTAAAATTATTTGTTTTTATACTGTCTTTAAGCAGCAAAATTAACAGTTCATAATTGCATATTGAGATATTACCTACTGTTATACCAAATAAAAGTGACAGTAGTCCAAGATTAGTTTCCTTAATCAGACTATTTAGTAAAACTTTATTTTTTAAGTAAGAATATGAAGGCATACTTTGAATATACTGGGTGGAAATCTCAGGGGAGGCAAGTGGATTTTTTTTTAGAAAAGGTGGTGGATGAATTAACAGCCTTATTGTTTTATGTCGGGTTAAGTAGGCTTTGTGGTGTATGAAGAAAGTAAGGAAACTGCCAGGCAAGGAGGGCAAAACATATAAACAAGTTGCCATCAGAATCAGAAGATGTGCTCCACATATTACACATGTTGTTTCTTTTTGCAGATGTGTGTTGAATTTATGCAGGAAGTGGGGAAAAAGTAGGATAGCAGAACAGCTTTTGGCTGTTTTTGCCAGATATATATTATTTTTTTGCATTATTTCTGTGAAAGGGCGTATATAGGTGGTCAGTGGAGGGCAAATGCATGAACAGCTAAACTCTCCAGGAGGAAAACTTCCAAGATGGGTGGAGCACAGTAGAGAAGAGCAAAACTCTTGGAACTAGATTAGCGGGAAGAAATAAATGCAACAATATTCAGAAACTACATCTTAATGAAAGCTCTCCTGAAGACCCAAACCTTTAGCTAAGACTATTGAAATTGTATTCATCTTTCAACACAGGCGTTTAGCCATCCTCTGTGATTTCCACAGTGGTTATCTCCCATGTGCAGGACTGCATACTTTTCTCAGTTAAGAATCAGTGCTAAATTGGTGTTAAGGATGTTTGGAATGCTCCCCGACACTGGAATCCCTGAAGCAGATTGACTTCTAGCTCTGACCTCCTCATTCAGACTTCCCCACTCATCAACCACGTCTTCCAGATACTTGAAGCTATTAATCTGTTCCTCTATTTTCCATTCTACCACAGTTTTCAATGTCTTCTGACTGTCCCATTTGCAACCAGGACAACAATGTTGTCTATACTTAATTTCATCCCATGTGCTTTCAGCTTTACATTTTAGTCTCCTCTCATTTGCTGAAGTTCCAGTTCAGAGTCTGTTTGTAATGCAACATCATTTACATATAGCAGCTTTGTTGATTTGTCCTCTCAGACCTATTTACTAATGTAGTCCATTAGCATTACCATTATGAACAGCAATGGTCAATAGAGATGAATATGGATGCATACCAACTCCCAGTTGGAACCCCTCTGTGTGTCTGAACACTGTTCATACTTGTCACTTAGTTCTTGGACATAACCAGTACTAATTCTACCAATATTTCTGGGAATCAGGCCCTGTACTCTAGGTATGATATGCAGTGCATTAACAGGCTGGACTTTAATTCTATACCCTAACTGGCAGGCATCAGTTAGGTGAAAGCTTGTCATATCACTACATTTTCAAATATAGATGCTTCAGGAAGAGTTCTAAATCTAGCCTTCTAAAAATCATTTGAGAATGAGATGACAGGCTAAGCAACTTTGTGACTGTCTGCCTAAGGACTGTTACTCTAAAGGGGTGTCTGTTCAGTCGGTACAATGAATCAGTAAGGAAGTTGCATAACCGATATAGTGAATGATTCATCCACTTAATATGGAGCTGTTGCTTGGTTTCTGATGAAGAGAAGTTCTGAAGAAAATGTTTACTTTTGAAAACGGTACTGTGTTATCATTTAAGCTTTTTGTCTCAAAATCATTAGGTACACAATTCTGATGAATCAATTCCCTTTGTGTGTCAGCTTTGACATATATTTTTTCTTCGTCTGTATGGAATATCATTTTTTTTTATCCACTTTTAAACAGTTCCTGGCTGGTCATCTGTTTACTTATTTATTAGTGAAATAGACTAATATTTATTATTAATGGATGCCAAGATGCTGGCATTCACTTTTAATGGGACAGGCTGTTCAGTAACACATTACCTTTTGTGTTTATAATTATTTGGCTAATTTACAAGAGTGAATCAGCACATGGGAGGTCTTTAGCCTGGACACCTGGAGTGTTGACAGTTTACTACAATGAGTCAGGACAGAAGGCTATAGTGCTGGAGAATATTATCCAGAAGTTTGTGTGTGTGTGTGTGTGTGTGTGTGTGTGTGTGTGTGTGTGTGTGTGTGTGTGTGTGTGTGTGTGTGTGTGTGTGTGTGTGTGTGTGTGTGTGTGTGTGTGTGTGTGTGTGTGTGTGTGTATATATATATATATATATATATATATATATATATATATACACACACACACACAGTATTTCTATAGGCAAATGAGTACTGGAAGGCAATGAAACTCAATGCAAGTGGTGAGAAAGGAGTCTTGGGAGCTAAGCTAAAAATTCTACTTGGTTGGGTATTCAGTCGGATGCCTATTTTTGGGTCTGTATGGTAAAGAGATATACCCAGGACAGTGGTGCAAACATCCCACATACTCTTGAGGTTAGGCTGCACATAGTTAATTACTTATTGATTCTTAGTTCTGCAGCTTGCTTATATTTTAATCTGTTTGGTACCAGCAGTATGGCTTCAGATACAATACTCCTGGTGGTCATCAAACTCAAGTTTTTTTAGATTTAAGACTAATTTATTGATGAGCAGTGGATGACGTCTAACCATGATAGTCCCTGTATACCATCTAGCCTTCACAGATGGAATTATAAAAACTTCATCTCGTCATGCCTTTGCTTTAGTGATTTTGTGCTTTGTTTTGATATTTTAATATGGCTTATATTCGGTACTGAGTGTTAGTCACATTTGTTCTAATTTGAATTTTTACTGGATATTTCTCTTTTGGCTTCTTGTTTGTCTTTGGATGTGTAGAACTGAACAATGAGTAGAGTTCATGTTCAGTCAGTTGTAGTCCAACTGTCCATATCAGTTCTAGATCCAGCAATGAAGTTGTTTCAGTTACTCACCAGTTGCCCAAAACAATTGGTCTAATTTAGGGTGGCCTCAGTTGCTTGTGGATCTGAGGAAATTCATATAAAAAGATATTTTTAGAGATGCACATATAAAAAAAAATCACGTAAGTCTGTTGGAAGGTCATTTGACAGCTGCAGTTCATACAGAGCATGTTTAACTCTTTGGACAAGTTTACAGCTAGCATTTTATTGATGTCTGTAAATGTAACATCTGATAGCATTTCTAATGTAGCAGTTACATGATCTGCTTTGTTCATAATTCCAGCAGCCCACTTATCACCCTGCTTTATTACAATGTTTCTGTTGTCTGTAATATAAATAAATAAATATAACAAAAAAGGACAGTTGAAGCACACAATAAGAATACGTGTTTCTAGGTCAGCACTTACTTGAACTCCCAGTGCAGTATCAAAGTTTGTGAATCACAAAATAATCACTAGCAATCAAACATCTCAACCTCTTAACTCAAAAATTCTGGATAAAGACAGAAATAATGGGAACCAAAGTCCCAAAATATGAACAATTGTTAAATATTCTTCATAAAAAATAGAATGTTGACAGAATGGCAGGTTTTATATTAGCATGCATTTTCTGAAGCCTATAAAGTCTGAACCCCAGACTTCTGTCATTATTTAGTGACTTCATTCCTCAGTGATTTGCCAGAAAATTACACATTTTGTAAGGAACAGATCCAAAATCTTTTTTCTTCTTCTTCTTCTTCTTTCGGCTTTTCCAGGTTAAGGGTCGCCACAGCGGATCAGCTCTCCGCTCGTGATTGTCAGTGGAGTTTTACTGTGTCGAGTTGCCAGCCCAGTGCCCAACCTTCCACAGAAGGCACACACATGCATACACTCACACCTAGGCCCATTGTAGAGTATCCAATCCACCTACAGCATGGCTTTCCAAAATATGAATAAAAAATCTGGACATTCTGTGAAAATTTGGACAGTAGCGGCATGTGCTAGCAATATTCCAAAATTACCTTTAAATACTGCAAAAAAAAAATCTAGTTAGTAATACAGACTGAATTCAGCAAAAAATGCTGTCTGAAATGTTAAATGACAATTAAAACACACTTCCCTGGTGTTTGAAGGTGTCAAATCCAGTAAAATAGTTCAACTCTGGTTACAGCAAGAGCACATGTGCACAGCTTACAGCTCACATGGAGTCTTAATTTAAATAAAACATTTTTTCAAATCAAATTAAACATTCTGAGTTTAATAAAATAGGTTACAGCATCATTTCATGTCAGGATACCCATTTAAAATTATTACATACAGCATACTGCACTGCACAGGAGAGAATTTATAACATCATCTTTCTGTACTACATATAATACCTGGAAAACATTACAGTTCACTACATGACATATTGCACTGTAACATTTTGAAAACCTTAAGAATGAAATGAATGGTTGGCTTTTTCATGCCTTGCTTGTAAGTTACAAGATCCTTCTGAACTTTAGCTAGTAGAAAGCATGCCTACAATAGTATATATTAAAAAGGATATTTTGTGTACCTTTATGTGTGTGAAAAACATTACAATAAGGAAACAGGTTTGAGATGTAAAACTGAAGTCCCATGTGTTTGAATTGGTGGTTGCTCATGTGGATGTAACAGATTCCATGGCACCTATCAAAAAGAGTAGGGGTCCTATATTAAATACCATATCTACAATATTTGCAATATTTACATATTATACATTATTTACATCGTTTTATGCTCACCTTTCATCATTTGCATAACTTTATACATACATTTCCTTCTCTTTATTTCCATTAATTTTCTAACCCCATCCTTTTTTTCCATAACCAAAATCTTAGTTTTTGCAATATCTCTGCCAATATCCATTTCCTATTAAATTTTAATTCATTCAACCTTTCATTCCATATGGCTCATATTAAATAAAACATCTTCCTACCTATTTATTTAAATATTCCCCTCTTTTACTACAATAACCATATTCCAACATATCCATACTTGAAGGGTCCCTATCAGATTACCAAAATTTCAAAACTTTAGAGATCATACATCCGAGATTATATGATTGAAGTTTTGAAACTTTTAATGGTTTGAATGGAGATCACCGTACAATGGGGAACAGTGAAATTACCATTTTCCTCACTGTAGTGCGATCTTGAAGTTGGTATATTTAATTAGCATGAGGTGTGGCGGGTGCAAAACTTTGATCATATGGTCTCGGCTGTATAATGTTTGAAGTTTTGAAACTTCAGTAATTTGATAGGGACCCACACACTTATATCCTTCATTTGTTTAATACCTTCCAGGACATTATTTTCACAGACTTTTTCCATAGTCTCTTCACCCTTTTACATCAAGAAAAGAAACATGTTATGTTGTTTCAGCTTCACAGCAATAACTGCATATTATTTCTTCTATTTTTTTATATTATATATTCAATTTCACTTATAATTATTGATAATCTCCATAGAAAATCTCTATATTTTACATATTTCTTATATTATTCTATTTTGTAAAACACAACCCTCTTTCTTTTTGTGAGATTAATTCCTTTTCATATCCTATAGGAATCATAAACACATTTGCTAGATATGCAATTTTCCCCTATAAATCAGTATTTATTAAATATACTTTCTTTTTTTTTAATTTCTCCAAGTCTTTTGGATTTCTAATACCATGACAGGAATGTACCCCATTCCTAAGTCAAAGTACTATTAAAGTTCATTAAATTAGTATTATTTCACTCTAATGTAAAGTGCTCTTCACAGCACCTGCAATGTGACCAGTAATGACTCCTTCTGCAGTTTGTATGGAGTTACATGTATTGCTATCATAGCTAAACAAGATTTTAAACTCTTTTTTTTATAAGACCCATTGCTCCTACTACTATTGGAACTATTTGGGTATTTTACTTCCACATTGTTCTCATTTCTGCTTGCAGATCCTGATATTTTATAACTTTATGTCTCTCTGTGTTCAGGACACTGTAGTTCCTGGGTGTGGCAATTTCAATGATCAATGCTACTTTTATCTTCTTTTCCTGGACCACTATATCTGGTTTTCTAGCATCTGTCTTTTGAATTGTTGGTTATGGATGATCCCATGTGATGTAGACTTCATCATTTTCTATGATGCTTTGTGGCTCATGTTGCCACTTCAAAACCACAATGTTTGCACAACCTCAGTGCAACAGTCTCACTACATTATTGTGCCTTTCAGTATACAGTCCTTCTGCCATTAGTATGTCACAACCAGCAACAAGGTGTGTGACTGTTTCCAGTTCAGTTTTACAAAACCTACATTTGTCTGTTTCTCCCACAAGTTCAATGGACTTTATAAACCAGCATGTACATAGCCCACTTTCTTGAGCTGTCAATATTAACTTTTCATCTCTTGGTTTGAAATATGCTTTCTTTCTGTGTGACAATGTATATTATTTAAATGTTGTGTTATATTTTCTCATTGTTGCATTCTGGCTTTGTCATTACCAAATGTTATACCTAATATTGCTATCTCTTCTATACTAAACTGAATGTTTTCTATTTCACATTTTACTCCTATACCTTTACTTTTATCTCTATTTATACTTGTTCCTATTGTTCTCAAATAATGATTAAGTTGCTAAATGGCTACTTCCATCCATTCTTTAGTCTTTATCATAAAAACAATATCATCCACATAAGAGAACATAGCTGATGGTTTAATCCCTTCTATAGTTGTATACTATGCTTCTTTTAAAGCTGTTTTTACCTTACTAACCACTGCAGTTTTGTATACCACTCTTCATATCTATTTCATGACTTAACCAACCATTCACTACAAGTTTTACTGTATTTTTCCATATGCTGAAACAAAAACATTTGCTATCTTCTCACATAATGTTTTCAACATTTCCTATAAAATTCTATCCCATCAAATGCCTTACTGAAATCATCTGCCATGATTTTAACTTCTGTTTTCCTATTCACTATATCATCTTTAATTTCTGTTATTATCATTAATAACTCCTGGCTTCTTTTTTCTTTTTTTTCCCAAATGTTGCTTTTTTCTAATATTTTATTTAATTTAGTCTCCAATCTCTTTTTGACTATCTTCATAAAAGTCTTATAATCTAAATGATTTAAAACTATTGGTCTCCAATTTCTTATATCTTATTTTTCCCCTTTTTTCTATATAAATTTCATAGCACCAAAAAATATCTCTTCTTGTCCAAAATCTTCCTCTAACCATTCATTTAATACTTCCACAAAGTAAATTTGCCAGTATAGGATGGCCTTATACATATAATATTCTGTTCTAACCAATACCATTGCTGATTCTATATTTATTATTTTTAGCACATTACTCACATCTTCCAATGGTATTTCTTTTTCTAAATCTTCATTATCCTGTTTTGTTAATTTTTTAACTTTCCATTTTTGTTTTCTTTCTTATTTTTTATAAATGTCTGTTCTACATTTTCTTTCATTATGTTCATTATTTCTGGTTGCCTTTTAACACATTCTCTTCTCTCATTTCTTAAGTCTCTTATTATTTTTTTGTTTTCCTTTACTATTCTGTTTAAATAAGGTGGCATATCTTACTTTCTCCTTGTAAAAATACATTTTGTTTAAACAATATTATTTTAATCTTAGCTTGATTCAGCTCATGTATTTTATTTTCCTTCTTGAAAAAAATCCGATTTATTTCTTGATAAATTTCTAAAACATATTTCCTTACTTCTTTGTACTTGTTCTTCTCCTCCTCTTTTCTTTTTAAAATGTGCCATTCCAAAAACATTTCTTATATTTTTCATTAAAACTTACCCACCAAGATGCCCAGTTATTGTAAAATTTTCCATGCCTACATGGTCTTTCCATAATTGCCGAATCCTTCCCATTCTTTCCTTGTCTAAATATTTTTCATTTATTCTTTTAATATATTTGCCTCTTTTATATATATCTTTTTTCTTGAATCTCTTTCTAAATATCCAAATGATCTAAAAAACATGTCACTCATAACTTCTTGTATGATTTCATACTTTCTGAGACAATAAAGTAATCTGTCTTGGTTCACAAATTATTCCTTCTGTAGTTCCACTGTTTATTAAGATGTATTTAATTAAGATGTATTTGTAGGTAGATTGTGGCTTTAAGTTGATATATGAATATTCAGCATTATTCATTAATATTTATATATGTAGATTAGTTGAAGGTTAATTCCCATTGATGCAAGATTGGTACTTAAACTGCTTTAATTACATTAACAGTGTTCTGATGAAGTCAATGTTTAGTAGATGAAAGTGCTAAACCTGAGTGGTTATTTTTTTTATTTTATAATAAAGTGCAACATTATCAGCCCATGATTTATTGGATTTTTGAGCACTGGTACACTTCACAGCATTTCATTACTTGCTTTTGTTGTTCTTCAGTTGGGTTTCACTGTTTTTTGTTTTTAAAAATCCACAATTCCTATTGAACTTTTACATAATATTCCTATAACTAAGCATGTTTACTTTCCTATATTCTAAATCATTTCACCTCCCATAACTTTTGTACTTGCAATTCCTCCTTTTCTGTTAACATTCTTGTATTTTGCAGTATAATAATATCCATATCAAGTGTCATAAAACATCTTAATACACCTAATCTTCTTTTTATATTCTTTTTAGTGTTCATATTTATTGTTAAAATTATCAGCTCTCCTCTTATTGATTTATTTTCCCTTTCTTTACCCTAGGAATTTTTATTTTCTTTCATACCCGATCCTTTACATTTCCTCTTCCTATCTTTTACCATTTTCCCAATAGAAATTTCCTTCCCTTAACTACTCAGTAACTAATTTCTTCTTCTTCATCACTTGTTTCTATCGATACTTCATGCCCTTTTTCTATTACAGCTGGGGAGAGGTTGGTTGAGATCGAAACTTTGAATGAGAAAGATCGATGATCTGATCTCACCAGGGAAGAACATCCTATGAAAGTGGTGCAGCGGTTGCTCATATTGGTGAGAACCAGAATGTTATCTCCCATTGTGGGAAATGAGACAAGCTGGTCCAGTGTGTTAGAACTGATGAAGTGAAGGAATTAGGTTATGCATTAGTTTTTTTTTATTTCAGTTACATGTTTGTCTGTGCGTAGCATGCAGTATGTTTAGCTGGAAACACCAATTTGGACTAAAGCCTCTGTAGCTTGATAGGTTAATGCATTGTGCTATAGTTGATCAGGGCCTGGGTTTGACATTGGGCAGAGATACTTCTTTTCTACATGTGAGTTGCAATTTAATAGACACATATAGACATTAAAGCACTTTAAAGCTCATTTAAGGTGAGCTAAATGAAGCAGCATGGCGTGCTGCACCACTCTGTGCAAATGCGCTCAACCCGAGCTAAAAATATATAAAGAAAAGAAAAGGGGGTGATAGGAAAGTGGTGACATAGGGAAAACAATGTGAAAAGCAGGTAGGGATGTGCAGGACGGGTATAAGAAAGAACCATAGCTATCCATTTCTTGTACTGCAACAGCTGTGCATTTTGACAGGTTTTATAGATGAATTTGGACTCTCAAACCCTGAGAGAGGGGTCAGGACAACATAAGTGTGTTGTTAAGCCAATTAAACCAAATTAGCTGTGTCCAGTGGACATGTGTGTGAGATGGAGAGCTATGTATGGGCATTTTTTTTTGTGGGACAGGTGCCCAATTTTTTTTTTTTTAAGAAAGAGTGGAATGTTGGGGAAGAGACATAGGTACATGTGGGAAGGTACGTTTGGTAGGAGAGGATGCAACAGCAGACAGAGAAGACCATGTGGGGGATAACACCTTGGAGAGGGAGGGTGTTGTAGAATCAGAGTTGCATGTGCATCCTGACAACAACAGTCTACACTGTTCTCTCACTGCCCTGAAGGTGGCTGCCCTGGAGGCTAGGAGCCAGCACCAGCCTGCCCCACCAGGTTGGCCAGTATGCCCTCAATCTGGTTCAGGCAATGTTCACAGGTCCAATGAATGTTCCTGCACACCATGACCAGCAGTTCCTGTTGGGTGACTGCAGCCACTCCACCACTGCTCCCAGGGGGAGGCCAGGCCTCATCCCCTGAGGTGGTACCACCTAACATCACAGGTGGTGCAGGGGCAGTGGAGGGGACACTATCGACCTAGGTCCCAGATGTGCTAGGACCTAGTGCCACAGCCAGTTGAGGCAAGGTAGGCAGAGCAGCAAGAACCAGCTTACCCTGACATGCTGTGGTGATGGAGGTATAGCACTAAGTATAGGTTAGTTGTGAACAAAATATAGTTAGTAATAACAGCATGCTGGAACACTGGATTTAACCCAGTTACATGTCAATGCAGATTATGTGAAGCAATATAAAAGAGAACATTCAGTATGTTAACAGCATGCCAGTAACAGTTACAGCATAAGGCCAACAAAATAGGTAATTCAACTAGATATGTTAATATGAAGCCATTATGATACAGAACAATAATAATATACATTCCCAAAATACAGGTAATTTAACAACATATATGAATAGTAAACCATAACCAATGGAAAACAATAACAAAGAAATGAAGATAAGGGGTGGGAAGAGTGAGAAAAGAGGTCCATTACTAACATTATAAGCTATTTACTTGACAACAGTGCTACTATCTACTCTACAAATCTGTCCTTTATGTGTACAAGTCCCATAGAGCTGCTTTAGCATGTATATACCTCTCAAGCTATGCTCATGGGACAGTATGGGCTAAGCAGTAACAACTGTGGTACACTACTACACAGAACACTGGCACATCAGGTGGACTTATATAACTGTCAAAGTGTACTGTGGGCTGATGTTGTGATACTTTGCAATTTAGGTAATCATTCCAGTGATCATCCTGTGCCAGGTGGATTATGCACTACTAATTATATTACATTACAGCATGATACTTGAGAGACATATATGTGTACAGTACAGAAACTACACAACTATCATGCCTTGCTTGCCAGGCATGGGAATAGAACCCAATAGCAGTGACTGCAGAGGACGTCTGCATGGAATGTATGAATTGGCTACAGCAACTTTGAACAGACACTCCGGGCATACAGGCATATGAGAATTACACACACTATTTATTTCATTTTACTTAATTATTATTATATTTATTTCCTTTACATTATGCTGTACTTTCACATTCTTGCTAATGATTCTAACAGTCGGTTAAATCTAAACACACAAGTATTTACTCATAATATGGGCTACTTCAACCATTTGCCTGTATTCCTGTGGAGAGAAAATCTCTAAACAGTATTTGACTGATACTGTAATATTTAGTGCTACATAGCACTGGATTTGAACCCTGGTCTGTGTGTGGCAAAACATGCTACTCATAGAACATTTAACAAAGTGAGCTACTGAGTCACTGCTGACTACTTTCTGACTGCTATTTGTCTAGAGCTCTCATGAAACCAATATATAACCTGGTAGTAATACTACAATTGTATACTAGACTGCAGTGACAGTAGAATACACATGCATGAAATACAAACATGACAGAGATAGTAGGTAATCTATACATTAGTATATAGACTGCAGGTGTACACAATATATTGTTAGTGGTTTGAAATATCTGTGAAATCAACAAGCAATATCAGATCATGAAATAGGATACCTCACCCATATATCTTGCTTAACTGGAGTTTGAGAATGACAGAGCATTATGTGGACAATGTTGGCCTAGAAACAGCCTTGAATGGTACTGTATGTGTCAAATAAGACATTTGGCTGCCATTATATTTGCATGCTTTATCTATTACAGAGTTACACTTGATTGCAGCACCTTAAATTCCAGCCTGAATGCATACAGTTGTACTGCAATGGTTAAATCAAGACAAACCTGATGTACATAATTTATCTTGGTGTTATTGGTATTGGTTCATGTGTTACTGCACAACAGATGGTATTATTCATTTCTTGACCGACAGCTCTAACTCCATACTTATTGCACTACAGACTTTATTGTATATACGTTCATGCAGTTGCTGGTACTGTTTCCAATTTTTATTGGACAACAGTTGTCATTATTCAGATCTTGAAATACAGCTCTGCTTCCACAGTTATTGCACTACAGACTTTATTGTATATATTTTAATACAGGTAATGGTATTGTTTCATGTTTTTATTGCACTACAGTTGACATTATTCATTTATTGCACTACAGCTCTAAGTCCACATTTATTGCAATACAAACTTTAATGTACATACTTTATTGCAGATTATGATTTACTCTTTCTTGCTTATTTCACCACAGTTAGCATAATACATCCATATTCACCATACTCACAGCACAACCTGGTCAAATACCAGCATGCGCCTCAAGGTTGTGAGCCCTCTCCTCTGCAGCCATTGGGAAAGAAGCACACCATTATGCATGCCAGTTTAGCAGACATTCAAGATTAGATATTGGTGAAACAGAGGAGTCCCTGCCCAAATTTCTTGGCTCCAGGTATCCAAGACATCCCCCTTTCATCTTTTCAGGTCATCATGGTGGTAACAACACTGCTGACCTTTATGGGTAATACCAGTTGCACTGGTGAGTTCCATTGTCAGCTGGTCCCAGGTCTCCGCCTTGGACACTGAGCCCTGGTAGCCTCCTTGCAGCAGCTGGTCTTCATGGTTTTTGACTAGGAGACCAACCATGACCCTGGACTCTAGAATGTCCCAACGCTGTACCCAAAAGCATGAACCCTCACCAACACCTGCCATACAAGCCTTCAGAGACAGAACTCCAAAGGATTATGCTGTATTGCTATCTATTGGGCTTAGCACAGTGCCATGCCACACAAACCTGCTCAGCTATGCTTAAACATGACTTTTAAATAATTAATATTAATTAATTGCATCCAGTTTCTATTTTTAGGTGACTCACAGATGTGTCAGCATCACTTAGCATTGCTGTGCTCCTTGCCATGGCACACAAACATGCTTTTAAAAAAAAAAAAAAATATATATATATATATATATATATACACACACACACACACACACACACACACACACACACACACACACACACACACACACACACATACACACATACACACACACACACACACACACACACACACACACACACACACACACACACACACACACACTTGAAACACTAAAATACACACATTATACAACTAGACAGTGCAGGGAGTGTCTTACTCATCTATGGACACAAGTAGCAGTATACTCTGTACACTGATTCAATAACCATGTTCCATGGCTCTCCCATGGCAATGTCCCATGATTAATATGCATGGCACGCTGCCGAAGGGGAACCATGTACATGGACATTGTAACATTCCATGTAGGCTCTACACTATGCCTACATTGATTTTAATAAATCCTGGGGAATGACTAACATTTTAATGGTTACAACCCCCCTGACACTTGGCTCTAGATACACACATTTTTAAAATGGCTACACTAGGCAACAGTTTTAAAGTGGCAATGGCTAATGTCCATAGTCGCAATATATAAACTCTGTACCAGCTTCACTTACTTATCATCACATTGTGTGATTATTTGGCAATGTTTGCTCTCATACAAACCCTACTTGCTCTGCTATATTACATTATTGAACCTTATAGCTAAAATTCCTGCAAAAACTTATAGTCTACATTCTTGAGTGATAACGTTTCAATGATCGACTTATCTTCTACAGCACCTTAATGTTTTGTGTCACCACCATCACCACAGCCACACCTTTTGGTTCTAGAATGTACCTATCATCAATACACTACTGAAACAAAAATTGCAGAATTTCACCTGTCAACTTTTAACCCCACTGTCTTCTAAAAATTAGCAGGGACACCATAGACCCCCCCCCAGTTCTTTTCCCATAAACAAATGGATGATAGCTGCTACTGTTACTAAAATACTGACTTCATTACCCAAATCTCACCTGCCTTCCATCTCCAGTATACTTCTTGTCCAGCCTTACCAACTACAATGAAAACAATACCTTGAGTATGTTAGCGATATGAAATAATCTATAGAATGATGAAATAAAACAGTAAAAATCTAAAATATCATCACACTGTTCTGAACAAAAAATCTAATATTTTGTCTATAATCATGAAAAAATAAAAAAATTTCAAAAGCAATAAAATGATATCCATATAGTAGGTGGTACAGTTATACTGACTGCATGACTGCAAGCAGTATGCAAATGCTAAATCATTGCACATTGTTCATTTCACATTGTGTCTTACACATAACACAGCAAAGAGCAATACAGCAAGTGAGAACTGCATAAAGCAGATAGAGAGACTCAGAAGATGACTATAGGAAGCTCATATTTTCTACCCTGGATACATAGGTTCATAGGTGTACATGGTACAGCAATCTTGTAACAGGGTAGTAGATGACCACTAGGAAGGGAGCTCACAAATTTAAAGCAGCTATTGGAAGTATTATTGAGAGTGGCATATGTATTTGTGAGAGGGGGTCATAGGAATATCTGACAAGGGCAAGTTAAAGTTGAGGTACAATTATGCTGGGGTGAAGCATAAAAATAAACAGAGGGTAGGCAATAGGTTGGAGCAGGTGATCTAAGATGAGAGCACTGTGGATGATTAGTACTTCCAAGATGGGTATCAAAACATCTACCTCTCAGCTGAAAAGCAGTAAACCAGGATTGCATTATCCATTTCATGATACTGCTTACAATATGAATGTGTATCACTTATGAGGGCTAAACCAACAGCCTTAAGATCATTCAGTTTACAAGTCATGCTTCCTAGTGGGTCACTCATGATGCCCTACTAGGAAATATAAACCCAAGGACAGACTACATTCTAGAGGCTAAGCTACTAAGCAAATCCAGCAAATTCAGTCGAAAAACTGTACATTATTGGATAAGCATACTGGGCATTCATTGTGAAAAGGTAACAGAGAAAGCTTTGAGAGACCTTGAGATGCACAGACAGAAACATATTCAGATAACAACTGCTGGAGCCACAGATGAAGCACAGGAATCCATGTTAGAGAGCTCACTTCAACAAGGATGTAAAGAAAGAGAGACAGACAGACAGACAGAAAAAGCAGCAGAGAAAGACACGAGGAATGAAAGTTCTATCACAGCTCAAAATGTGGAATATTACCTCTTATAATGCAAAACAAATGCATAAAATGTGGAATACTTACTAACAGCTTTAACTATGAAACTCATACCATGGTTACAGTGTGTTACTTTACATCTAGAAATAGTTCATTGATGAAATAACATGATATAGTATTATTTACCATTGATATCAGTTAAAAGAAGTCTTAACTCTGAAAGTGAGACAGAACCTTTCTATGTGGAACTGTGAGGAACACAGACTTTTAAGATTAAAAATAAGGAATGTTCCTTGCGATGAGGTACACTTTAGAGGTATGAGTTCTACTGAGAAAAGGCCACTAAAATGATACAGAGCCTGAACCAATTAGTTACAAAGGCAAACTAAAAAACATTTTCTCTTTTTTTTTCCTGTTCCCTGCGCCTGCACGCCATGTAACCTATGTCATGAATACCCAATCATTCCATACCACTGAAGGAGAAACTATTGCAGCACAGCCATCATGCCAGTAGCCATGAGAGGTTTTGTGCCCTAATCCTACCCTCATCAGCTGTCAAACACTAGACTCATCAGTTGTTTTTCTTCTGTTGGTGTATGAATGCATATACCTGTAACATTAATGTTACACACGGACATATCTTGCCCAAGCCAAGTGTATGTCCCAGGTGTATACAATACATGCTGTGTACCTCTTTCCAGTCAGTGCCAGCACTGCATTTGGCTGGATTGTATGTATCTGCCCCCAGCATGGGTCAGTTGACAATGAAGCGCTTTCCTACTTTTTGCTTTTAGCCCTTTTAGTACTCAGGTCACAAAATGATCTTAGATTGTCTGGGTCACAGTCAAAGCTTTATCCCTCTGTGCCATAGAAAAAAACTAGATTGGAAAAATAAACTTAATGCATACAAATTTGAAGAAAAGAGATAAGATAGTAAACAAATGATAACATTCTTCAAAAGAATTAATAATATCCAACACAGGAAAACCTTTCAGATGACAAGGCATCCCAGAGGAAATGAAAATCAGTTAAAAGCAGGGAAGGGATAACTGATCCTGAGATCCATATCCTTCTTTTCACAGACCATGTTATGACTCCTGGAATATCTTTTCAAAGGAAGACATGAATATACTTCTCAACTGACTCTAATTTTGCAGAATGCTCTTGATTTTCCCAAATGTTTATTTCCTTGTAAAAATGTTTGATTTTCTGGTAAATTACTAAGAATTACATTCAGTCAATAACGAGAGCTATTGAAGTTTCATGCTTCTTACTGTTAGGAAACTGCATTTTGTTGCAAAGCCTGTTCTATTACAATTTTAAGTGAATTAGAGTAATATTTAAAAACACTGTTCCTGATTTTATGCCCATCCCCCACATTATTTTACTCTTTGTCCCTGATTCTTAACCAAAGAAGTTGAGAGCTAGGGTCATGGGATCACACAACATGGCGGAATTCAGGGCAGTGTAACATAAATCAAGACTAGGGGTGAGTATAAAGGAATTGGATATTGTTTGCTATCACTGGTATTTATCCCTTCAACAGGAAAATAGTTTTACTACTTATACAACATGAGCCAAGCAGACAATAACTTCTTTGTTATTGTGTTATAGCACTATCATTTGAAATACAAATATTTTACTATAAAATGCAGAAAACTGGCAGATTAAGCACGTTTTTTTTTTTTCAGGACAAAAAGGATAGATTCATTTAGTAATGTGTATTAGTATACTCCCTTCATGTTCATGACAACCATCCATGTCATGGGCAACCTTATATTCATTTATCAAGCTGACAGGAGAAAATATTTAGGCAATTTGTGTTAAGCTAATGTGTCTATCTGTATCTCTTCTTCATATTCCCTGAATGTTAGGCTCTATTAGGTTCTATTACAAGCAAGTATTATGAATACCTTAAGTAAGCAAAACCTTCTGCTTTAATGGTGTTCTAGTTATGCCCGCTTTCTTAATGCAAAATAAAAATGAAGAAAAATAACAGTTCTCTGCATTTTAGTAGATAACTCCTAAAAACTCAAGTGTTCCAATCCATGGCAGGAAATATTTGCCATCACTAGAAAAAGACATCAGAAATTATACTTGCAGCCCTGGCTCTGTTTCTGTCTGTCTATCAACTTATCTTTTTTTTCTATCTATCTGTTTGTCTCACTCTGTCAGTCCTTCTATGTATCTATCTATTTACTCTGTTTAAATAAGTAAAAGAACCATTGCAGATAAATGTAGACTTTGGCTGGGATTCATAGGCAACTAGCACCTATTACAGCACTAATAAGCAGACGACATGCAAGGGATATGGGGATTTAAAGGCAAGACTTAATGCACATCTTCTTACATGTCAGCAACCCTGTACAGTGAATTGCTGAATATCAGTACTGCACAATTTATTAATCGAAGTCTGATGACGTCTATATTTATGTACAGACAAAAAAATGCTTACTTTGAATTTTTTTTAAATTTTGGCTTTGCAGTCATCCAGCAATGTTTTTTTATTATTTTTTTGAAATTCGTACCACACACAGACACACATGAGCATGCACTCTCACATATGACTACAGAATTTTAAGGATGACAACTTTAATAATGTACAAAAATATTCACTTTTACAAACATATGTCATGTTAGGTCATTGTATTGTGCACATATATAATTATTTCTTATACAGGTTCACAGACCGACATATGCACAGGCACAAAGGATAGAGCATGCAGACATAGGCATGCTGCACTTACAGGACACATAAAAAACACTTTTTAAAAATTAATTATTTACTTTAAATGCAACCATAAAAGAAATAAACAAACAAACAAAAACACAGAATTGGAAAGAAACATTTCATTATTGTGGCTTCCATGTACCTTGTCAAATGCAAAGTGGAAGATTTCCAGTCTGATTGCGTTAAGTTTGGTAAAGATAAATTTCCAGACTTATGTTTTTCATAGGAAATTACTGCCAATGTGGCTCCGAGTGTGCTTGGGCAATCACTATTTATTTTGGGAGATTTCTCCATTCTTTATCTTAAGAAACATAGGAAATAAAAATCTGTAAAACTAACATTAAATAATCTAGAAACCAAACTAGAGACATTCTTTGATTTCTGATTTATTTAACATTTTTTATCTTAGTGCAACCATGGATTATATATATATATATATATATATATATATATATATATATATATATATATATATGGATCCCTATCACATGGTCGACAGGCCATATGATCGACACTCATTTGGTCGACAGTTCATTTGGTCGACAAGCAGTTTTATGTGGGGCTTTGCCCACACTAATGAGGGGGGCTGGGCCCCCCATACCCCCCATAACTATATATATCAACTCCAGGGTCACACAACATTGGGGAGGGTGGAAAATCTGCCTGTCGACCAAATGAATTGTCGACCAAATGAAAGTCGATCAAATGGCTTGTCGACCATCTCAGGTAGACCCATATAGATATATATATATATATATATATATATATATATATATATATATATATATATATATATATTATATAGGTTTACTATCATAATTTCGAAAAATTTAAAAAAAGTGTAATCATTAGAGAAGTGTTTCGGCGAAAGTACACAATACCGAATGTTCCTAATGTCCTAATGATGGAAAACAGCTGTTAATGTTGAAAATGTCACTCATGACATTTTCGACACTTAACAGCAATCCCACCCTTCCCTTAACTCCCTAACTAGCTATGCTAAAATCCAGTTTATGCAGGGGGGAAAGCCCCCCTGCACCCCCCCACACCCCTAACTTAATATTCCAACTCTGAGATCGCACTACAGTGAGAAAAGGGATGTATTTCCTAACCTCCCTGTACCACGATCCCTTTACATGAGCGAACATTATAATTGCGAATGCACAGTCCATATATATATATATATATATATATATATATATATATATATATATATATATATATATGTTCGGTGGAGTGTTGTCCTACAGATGGGAGCTGTAGCGATGCAAATGTTTTCATCAGGTTGAATTTCTAACTAGAATCATTATAGGTTTTCCTCAATAATTTCAAGGTAAATGCATAATCATGATGTTTTTACTAATGAAGAGTGTTGTATACTTTTTATAATAAAAATGTTCCACATGAATAATGCAGCTAATATTTACTACAAATCCTTGACTGAGCCAAAGGTATTATAAAACATATAAGAATGCAAACAGCTTGAAACAGGATCTGCAAGAAATATTCACTCCATCTTATAAAATAATTAAGACTTAATTATACTCTGTGTCTAATAATGTTGCATCATCAGTATTTCAGAGTAGTAGCCTGCAATCAGCATCTGATCACAGTGATGGAAAATAGGATGCAGTAGGACACTAGAAGGACTCACATCCTCTACAAACTGTTAACTGTGATGCTGCAGCTGTGGGAATAGATATGTAGCTCTGAACCCCAATAATTTGCTTACTCCTTCATCTCTGGAAGCTGTGTCCACTACTTTCTAATACAATTGATGCCACATATAGTAAGGAAGTGATTCTGCCCTCATATGGGAGCTGAATTCTACTGAAGTAATGCTTGTTGTCTTGGGTCAATCAGATTGGTGTTCTTTACTGCATTTATTATACAAACATTAACACTGTAAAACAAGTCTAAAATGTATTAGGGATACAGTTACACACATACAATATAAAATTTCTCATAATCTCTCTCTAGGTTTATGTACACTTCAACACAGGCACATATAAACGGGCCCAATTAATGGGCCCAGTTTGGACAACTTTTGTGGGACCCCAGAGATGACAACTCATATCTTTTCCAACCATACCCCACACCACAAGAGCACGAGTAAAGATTAGATGCAGGGATACTTTAGACTAGTGATTAAAAAGCATGTTTTAGCGGCAGGGGTGGCTCGTGCTATAGGACTGCAGCCCCCCCCTGTCCTGCAGCCCCCCCACCTGTACAATAAAATTGAAAAAAAAATCATGGACTCCACGCATGCGTGCATGGTTCCTGAGAACTCCATGCATGCATGCGTGCTCATTCCAGAGCTCCAGACTGCTCTGTTAGGCAGCCCAGATAGGAAAGGCAGTAAACTCCGCCCTTCCAGCCCAGAGGTCACCGGACTGCATTGCCTGCAGGAAAGAGGCTCCAGCCTACTACTCTCGTGGGACTAGCCATCTCTCGCTGGAGACCCATGTGCGCGCAGCCATTTTGCAGAGGGAGACCCATGCACGGGCCAGGAGATTCATGGATCAGCGGCCATTTTGTGGACTTAGCTGCAGAGGACTCGTGTTTTATGGACTTAGCTGCAGAGGATTCGCGTTTTGTGGAGGACAGGTAGTGGATTCACGTTTTATGGAGGTGTGTGTGTGTGTGTGTGTGTGTGTGTGTGTGTGTGTGTGTGTGTGTGTGTGTGTGTGTGTGTGTGTGTGTGTGTCTGTGTGTAAAATGCCCCAGTTGCTACATGCTGGTGGGTAGAGAATAAGGCTTGAACCCTGGTGGCAGGAGCCTGAATTCCCTACCCACCACCATTTGTAAAAACATTGCAGATTTTTCCCTCATACTTGTTTTATTCCTCATAAAATCTGTGATTTCTGTATTTGTGTCCTTGCAAAGCTGGTAGTGCATTGGTGCAGTAGTAGCATTGTTGCCTAACAGCTACAGGTTCTCTGGTTTGATTCTTGGCTGGGGTGCCTTACCTTTTCTGTGGAGTCTGTATGCCCTCCCTGTGTTTGTTTCCTCTAGTGTACTCCCATCTTACAAAGACATGTGTATATATGGAGTGTTTCTCCCTGGGCCTCTGCTAAAAATTAGCTTTTGTTCCAAGTCAGACTTTCCTGGTTAATACATGTTAAAAATGACATGCATTTGAATATCAGACTTCATATTCTTCAGAAAGTGCATGGTAACGCAAAAGCTTTTATTCTAGCAATTTTCTAAGTGTATAAGATGGATATTTGAAATTTGTCCCAATTTTTGGGATTGTATTCCCCCATTATTGGCTTCATCCAGATTTTTTGTGCTAAGGCTGAGAGCTATGGTAAGAACTGAATTCATTGAGTATGTTTGGGGGCTATATTCCCCCATTACTGGCTTTGTCCGAGTGTTTTTTGCTAAGAGATTGAGAGCTATGGTGAGAACTAAATTCGCTGAATGTTTGGGGGCTGTATTCACCCATTATTGGCTTTGTTCAGGTGTTTTGTGCTAAGAAGTTGACAGCTGTGCTATGGTGAGAACTGAATTCACTAAATGGTAGCCATTTAAGTTTCCATCTTCCTCTTTCACAAAACTGCTGATTTTGCATAGTGGTATGTTGCTCTGACTGTTTTGCACAGGGTCCTGGGTTTAAGGCTTGACGGTAAAATGTATGGTGGTAACACAGCTTTTTATTCTAGCAATTTTCCAACATTATACAAGCAATGTTTAAAATGTGTCCCTGGTTTTTGGGCTTTTGTCCCCCCCACAATAAACGTTAGCTTTTTCCAGATTTCTTTGTACTGCAAAGTTCAGAGATACAGCTGAGTGAGTAGATTTTACAAGAAGCTGAGAGCTGCAGGGGAGCAAAAGTTTAGTGCTGCTTATGCTACGTCTGCCTGTCTTGTTAATAGCACGACAGGTAGTATACTTGCTTTTGATGCAGAAGACTGTGGGTTCTACTCCCACAGTAGATAGATGCATTGCTGATATTGTACTTTGTAAAGGGGGTGGATGCTGCACCCCTTTTTGGCGAAGATACCTAGTAACTATGAACCTGTTATCAGTTTGCCATCCATTCCCTATTGCAATATTGCTAGCTTATCATTTTTTTAGTATAAGATAGGCAATTTATTCCTCAAGGATAATGGGCACTTTATTTGTAGATGAAACAATGAAATACAAAGTTGTTTGCTAGCACCAGCCTCTTCATTAGTTATCAATCTCTTTAATGTGGAATTATTTAGATGACTTTTACTTCAGAGATTGTGCATATGTACTGATACTGGTGGACTGTAGAAGTTTGAGTAGACTTTTATGATGGAAATGTACTGTATTGGGCAGTTTTGTCATTACTGGTGCATGCATTTTGTTTAATTGTTTTCTGGAAAAATTTCAAAACAAATTTAAAACACCCTCCAAAACTGTATTGTATTGTACAAGGAATATAATTTAATACAATCAGGAAGGTGTATGAAAGAGCATGTATATGTTTCGTGTGTAAAATCACAGCCCAAACCCAAAATCTACCACTGGCAAAATGTATTTTCTTTGAATGTGGGTTTCAATGCTGTTTCAGTGAATGTGAGTTTTCAAGGGCAGAGAAGTTTTAATGCTAAGTCTGTTTTCATTGTGAGACTGCATTGCTTTGTTTAGCAGATATGATATCTATTAGTGTTTGCGCTGTAAAATCAAAATAAAACTTTCAAATGAAGTCCAAATCATCGCAGAAGTAAAGCAGTATGCACATTAGTGTTTATGGTTTTTGCTTTTCGATTTTTCCCGGTTAGTGTTTATGGTAAATGGGGTGAAATAGCCAAATAATAGTTCATTGGAATGGCTGTAGGGGGGGGGGGAGCTCCATTCGACCATGATTTTATGAGGGGTAAAGAGCAGCAAACTCAGACAGCCCTGGCTGAACTATACCTCTCAACTGTCCAGATTTTTGCAGAATGAAGAGATTTTTGTTTCTTATTTTTGGTTTGTTCCTCATAAAATTTGTGGTTTTCTGTCAAATCATTTAGGAATGAAGTCACTAAATAATGACAGACACTGAGTTCCAGACTTCATAGCCTTCAGAAAAATGCATGCTAAAGCAAGACCTGTTATTCTATCAACTGTCTCAGTTTATACAAGAGCAATTTTTAGTACTGTTTATATGTTTTCCCAATATATTTGGCCTTGTCTGGATTTCCTGCATTAACAGGTTGAGAGGTACGTGCAAATAAATTGCTTTATAGAATTAGGCATATCCAAACCTCTCAACTGTACCTGATTTTGGCTCAAAATGTTGCTCTTCCCCTAATAATCTCTCCGCAAAATGGCAATTTTGGAAGAAAACATGGAGCTTTTACAATTAATAAATAAATATCTGTAATAATCAGTTATAGATTGCTTTTATTTCAGAAATGCATGTATATTCTTTTATTTTGTCAGCTGCTCAAGTTAGCAGTACTAATATTAAAAAGTGTCCCTTCTTTGCAGGTTCCCAGCTGTATTGTGTGGCTATTTTATATTTTTGAATCACATTTTTGCTCCATTTTTCATAAAATTGTGTTTTTTTGGCAAATTAGTGGCAACTCATTAAGGACTGAAGTTAGAAAATAATGACAGACATTTCAGTTTCAGATTTCATACCCTTCAGAAAATTCATACTAATGCAATACCTACTAATCTATTATCTTTCTAAGTTTATAAGAGAAATATTTAAAAACTGTCCTTATTTTTGGGCCTTTGTCCCACTTCTATGTATGGCTTTGTCCAGATTTCTTGTTCTGAGGTTGAGAGGTATGACAAATGTATTAGGGCCATCACAGTCAGCCAGAGACATTTCAAACTGTGACATACTTGTTGCACCCCACTCCCCTATATAGTGACTCTGGATGTGTCCAAGCAAGGCAAGGAACAGTTATGCAGTGTAAATGTGCAGACTATCCCTCCATCCAAGGTAGACACAAGTACTACAATGGCTTTTCATCTGTGCTTGATTTTGCAGAATGTTCTGGTTTCTGTCATATTTTTATACTGTTGATTTATGTTTATTATTCAGAAAGTGCCTGTTGCTCTGTGTTTAAGTAGCAATGCTTTAACAACCATCTGGTAAGCTTGTCTGAGATTGTAAGATGCAAGTAAGTTTTAATAAGCATACTGTTAACGAATTGCCAACATTGAAAGCCTTTCTGTTATTGCCATGCAGAGTACTTACATAACTAGATAACATATAAGCCTTGGGTATTGAAATGCATATGACAGTATTAGTAATAAAAGACAGGATTACAGTATTTTAAGAGCTCACTACAGGCTTTACCGGCAAACTAAACAGAATGCCAATCTATCATGTGTGGTCCATATCCTGTGCAGTAATCCTTTAAGCAATGTATGTTGAGCTTGTTTCCTGTTTGCTTTTCATTTTTTACTTTGATCATGTTTTCCCCATGAAACAAGTAGATAGTTGTTGTCAGGCAGCAGGTCTTTTTTGAATAAGAAACATTTTTACAAGTGGGGAGTATCACAGAGATTGTTACTTTCAGCATGTTACTTGGGACTTTAATAAAGCTGAATATAAATTATAATTAGAACCGCAGTGCAAGGAGAAGTGGTTTGAGTTGACCGCTGCTTGTTTTTTTATACTTGATTTTGACTGGCATTCCAGTAATGTATTTAAAAATAATTTATTTTTTCATGCCTCACAACCTTTTTGTTTCCATGTAGATATTAAGTAAGCTGCCATGCAGCCAATGGATTGAAATATTTTTTTTCTTCTACACTTTCCTTTTTTCTTGATTGGACTCTCATAATGATGGTTTGGAACCCAGGGCAGCATATTTAATTAAAGTTACAGTTTTTGTGGTTTTGATCATAGCTCCTCCCCTTTCTTGTTGGCCACACCCATTCCCATTGACCCCACCCATTCAGCTGTCTCCTGCAGCCCCCACTTTGATTTGAAGTCAACAGCCGCCACTGTTTAGCGGGAGGAAGGAAATCAGTTTACCTTCAGGAGGCACACATGGATGTAAGGAAAATAAACAACACCCACACAATTTGTTCAGCTTTCTTCAATACACTCACCCCCAAAATTCCAAAACAGTTCAGGCCAACCATTTCTACCTAATATGTTTTTTGTCCTTCCTACCATTTTGTGTAAGAATCTGAAAATGTTGCATGTCTGCAGTATCTCTGTGGTTGAACTGCTTCTGTTCCATTTCTGGTGTTTTAGCCAAGTGGAATCATTTCTTTTATCTACCTCTGTATCCCTTCACTGAACACCTATACCTCATGTTTCACTTAACTTGGACTTTTTGTCCCTAACTAGTACAAGTGTTTTTCTTCCATCACCAAAAAGATAACATTCCGTCTCAAGACTGGGTGATCAGGAGTTACCTTACATTGCTGTATCTATTTACTTATTTATTTGTTGTCATTACTAATGTTTGTTTTCATTCTGGCTGAGACTAACTATTCCACAGTTATTTTTTAAGATGACATTCATTAGCAACCAATCATATTTCCTTCATCAGCAAAAGAAACCACAGTGCAGCTGTCAGTCTCCAAGTTAAACCCTGTCTTATTATCTTTACTGAAGGTTAATGAAAGGATACACAAAACCAGATGGTTAATCCAGCCTCAGTTCTGGATAGAAAACCATGCTGAGCACACAACAGCAGCAACTGACTAGTATTCGAGCATGAACAGCTAAAACTGTAAGCCATACAACTGGCATGATACAGCAGTATTAATAACTGTAGACTAGCTACTAGTGTAGTGCATGACAGAAAATGCAGTGTGGTCTATGAACGAGACTCATAGCTACAGCAAAGGCAAAACTATGAGCAGGAAAATATCTTGCACTTTGCTGCAGTGTTTTTCAGGCAAACAGGACACATAAGCCATAATGACTTTGTCATAGTATAGTGCAGGCCCTTGTAACAGTGGTCCTCCATTCGGCCAAACAAAACTAATTGATCTAAGGTCAATGTTGTATACAAATTCCTATAAAGTATTCTTAATTTCAAGGAAAAAAGGAGAGGAGAGGAGAAGGGACGGAAGGGGAGATACTCAGATTGTTAGTAGAGATGCTGGACTTCCCTACAGTTTTAAAAGAAGAAACAGTATAATAAGCTAGCATCACAGACAGAAAGAAAGTGAAGGAATAGATTTTATGAATACAGATGAAGCGCAAAATGGCAACTATGGGAAACAAGTGAATTTAATAAATACTAGTGTCAATTTCTAAACAAAAGTCTACCTGATCTTGTAACTTTAGGAATGAATAATGTAGGTATAAGGCTGGAAAATAAACATACTAGGACATGAAAGAAAAAAAAAAGAATAGGTATAACTTTCTAAATACAGAACTGGAACAGAAGAGAAGAGGTTGAATTAGTTTTAAAGCAAGTAAGTAAACAGCAAGGAGAAGCACTGTAGATCCAATTTAAAACTTATAATGGCAGCATAATTCTCACGGAAGTGATATAGAGAACCAAGCCACAAAAGGAGAAACAATGAAAGCAGTTGATAGTACATTAAAACATATTGGAATTGAAGATAAATGTTATGTATGTTGTTAAGGAATTTAATAAGGCAGGTGTTAATTAGAACATATGTGCTAGAACCAGGTCTAAGAGCAGGAGCATTCTTGATGCATACAAAGGGTAGGATTCATCTAGCTAGTGCTAGATATTGTGTTAGAAAAGATTGCTTTTGGATTTGGGTATTTTCAATCAGAATGCAGATCAAGATCTCAAATCTGGAAGTGAGCAGCCATCTTGAAACTTGAAATTACAAACAGTGTGCTTGATTAAATTAATTACATAAGCTAAACAAAACTAAGCATTCTGAACTGCAGAACATAAGATTTTCAGGAAATAGGACAGTTATTCTTGAATGCTGTACTAGGATGGTGTGAAGACAATGAGGCCACTATTCTTCGCAGATATTAGGTTCATAGGTTCATGGGTTCATAGTAGGCTATCTGCCCTGGGGCATTTATAAACCTAGCCAGAGTATGATTGGCTTTCACCACCCTTTGATTTTGAGTTTACTGTGCCCTTTTTAAGGTTAGTTTACTGTGCCTCTGTCTAGTAGTGACACAGAAGTAATCCCGGGGTAAACCTACGATCCCCCATCCACTCATCAAGATTCCTCTTGAAGAGAGTGAGTGAGGGGCTCTGCCTGACATGGACTGGTATTCTATTCCAGAGCAAAGGGAGCCTCTGGGTTATGAATCTGACCCTCCAGCATGTACTATTTATTTCTGTGCTGAGGTTCAAGTCCCTCGAGCATGTGGCTATAAGAGATTTGGATTTTTTGAGGTTAATTCTGGGTTGGACATAGCTTTATATGTCAGGCACAGATCGCCTCTAAGTAGGCAGCATCCAACTGAGTAGAGCTGGAGTTTCTTTAACCGAGCAGCATATGGCATCTGTTTGAGTCCCTTGATCCTCTTTGTGAGGTACTTTTGGGGTCTTTCTAGTTGCTGCAGGTGTCGGGTAAGGTACATCCCAAATGGGGCTTTGTATTCTATTATGTGCCTGATGAGGGATGAATAAAGGGGCACGATGACCTCCCTTGATCTAGATGTGGATCCTTTCATGATAAGGTGGGCTATATAGAAAGTCTTTCTAACCACTTTGGCAATGTGGTTGTCGAAGGAGAGATTACTATCAACTTGAGTTGCCAGGTCCCTAATAGCTTCCTCCGTACTTAATGGGTTACCACCTATGTGGTAATTTGTGGGCACTTTGTTTTTGCCAAAGGGTATGACTATACACTTTTTGGCATTTAGCTTTAGGCCATGGCTCTGGCACCAGTTATCCATCTCTGTGAGACCTTTTTGAAGAATGCTCGTGTCAGCTGGAGAGTCAGTTATGGCGCCCAGTTTGCAGTCACCTGCGAACTTGGTCAGCCACAGTCCTCCCGTGTTAGCCTGTACCTCGGAAAAATATATACCAAACAAGAGCGGTCCCAGGACTGAGCCTTGTGGGACACCACTTGTAACTGGTTTTGAGTCTGACATGGCTCCAGCAATTCTGACTCTGTGGGTTCTGTCTTTGAGTCAGTTTGCAACCCATCTTGTGACATAGGGGTTTATATTTAAGCTGGATAGCTTATCTATGATGCCTGAGTGGGGTATTGTATCAAATGCTTTTGTAAGGTCCAGGTAGGCTGTGTGGACTACCTTCCCTTCATCTATGGCCTTGATGACTGTTTCAAAGAAGTTGACCAGGTTCAAGAGGCAGGATCTGCCCTTGACAAAGCCGACTTGGGTAGGATCTAGTGTCTGTAGGTCCTCAATGTCTTTGTTTATGAGTTCCATGATGATCCTTTCCATAGCCTTGCAGACTAGGCTAGTCAGGCTTATGGGGCAATAGTTTCCAGGGTCCGTAGAGGCACCACCTTTGTGGAGTGGGACCACTGTTGCTGTATGCCATTCTTTGGGTACATATCCTGTAGTAAGGCTGAGATTGTACAGCAGTTTTACGTGAGGGTTTAGTTCTGCTTGGAGTTAATGTAGGATGCAACCCGGGACACCGTCTGGTCCCATTGATGCAGTGTTTTTTGCTTTGGAGAGGTTGGCCTTCACCTGAGCATCTGAGATGTTAGGGAGGCAGCACTCTGCTGGGATAGATATTTGCTCTTTTGGGGGGGGGGGGAGTTTGCACTAAACCTGTCTGCCAGGATGTTGGCAATGTCTGTGGGTTCAGTGTATTTTTTGTCATTTTGGATCAACTCTGAGCATATCTGGGAGTTGCATCCCAGGTTCCTAACATAACTAAAAAAAGCCTTGTGATTATCTTTAGTGTCCTGTGCAATTTTTCTCTCAAAGCTGGCCTTGGAAGAGTTTATGAGGGATCGTAGTTTTTTGCTAGTACTGATCAGAGATGCCTTCCCTTTTAGGGATTTTGCTCTATCATGTAGTAGCTTCCTCCTTCTATTGTACAGCTTATTTATGGCTGGGGTCCACCAGACTGGATGCCTGCCTTTGGAAGACTGGGTCTTGGTTTTGTTTGGGATAGCATGATCCATGGATTCCTGGAGGTGTCCATAGAATGCATTTATATAGGATTCTGCAGTTTGGGCCGTAGTTTCCACTGGCCCGGGGGACTTGAAGGATTCCACCTCAGTTTTGAGAAGTGTGAAGTTCGCTTTTGAGAAGTTTTTAACTGTGGTTTTCTGGGCTGGGGGTGGGGTCAGGATGTGGATATCCAGTGAGATTAATTTATGGTCTGATCTCACCAATGAGGGGTATACCTCTGGTATGAAGCATAGAGTCCCCATGTTGGTAATGATCAGGTCAAATATGTTTTCCCCTCTTGTGGGAGTGGTGACTAGTTGTTCCAAAGCATTTGAGTTTATAAATTCCAGTAAACTTTGGGCTAGGGTGTTGGGGCTTGAGTAATGTTCCCAGTCTATGTTTTGGTAGTTGAAGTCACCCAATATAATGGTGTTTGGAGAGATCTTCATATTCTCCAGTGTTTTCAGGAAAGCCGAGTGGGATTCCTGATTTTGAGAGGGTGGTCTGTAACATGCTACAAACTGAAAAGCAGTTTTGCCCACTGTTAGTTGCACATGGATGGTCTCCGATGCTTCGTGCGACACCACTAACCTGGAGGTGTGGGTATCTTTGATAAATATGGATACTCCCCCTCCTTTTGTGGTTCGGTCCGAGTCTTGGAGCCGAAAAGCATGATATGAGGTATAACCTGGTAGTGCTGGGGTGCTCTCTGGAGCCTTGAACCAGGTTTCTGTCACTGCACAGATATCGATGTTCTCCATACTGAGGAGGGCTTTGAGTGCGTGCATCTTGAGGTTTAGACTTCTGGCGTTTAGCAGCATTACCCTTAGTTTCTTATTCATTGTGTTGTCTATGGAGGTGGGTTTGTCTTTTGAGCCTTGCCTAAAAAAGGCACTATGGGGGTGGCACGAACCTTCACCAATATCCGAAAGCCCAGGGGTGACAGGTGCAAGCCGTCGCTAGCGAAGCAACATGGCTTGTTGAGCATGTCATCCCAGGCTGACAGACACTGGATCCCCTTTGAATAACACCAACATTTTTACCAATTCTTAAAATCGATCATTTTGTCTTTATACTGTGGCATCATTCTAGGTAAGGGTAAGATGCTGCTCAAGGTCAGGGTCATACTGGTCTGGGCTACATGATCAGAGAGCTCCTCTATGTCTCTTTTCATGTAGTCGAGGGAGGTACGTCTCAGGTCATTCACACCAGCATGGACAATGACTGAGTCATATTTGTACTTGCTTTAGAGTGACCTGAGTGCTTGCATTATGTGGCAGATCCTAGCACCCGACAGGCAGCTCACTGTGACCTTCTCTTTGTTCAGCCTGGTGAGTGGGACATCATTGTGTCTGACTATAGAATCACCTATTACGAGTGTATCAGGTGTGTTATTTAGCCTTAAGGGCTGTGACTGTTTGGCACACTGACTTTGTGAGCTATGTGTTGCACGTGTTTTGTTTTGGGGTAGCATTTGCTTGGATGTCTGCTTTGGAGGTCTCTGCTGCTTATTCAGATTTTTATTTAGAGCCTCCAAGTATGTTTTTGTGTGTTTATGCGTTTGGTTTGTTGTTGTGGTAGGACTATGTGAGACTCGATTTGTGTTGTGTGAGGTTACCTTCTCCTCCTGACTGGTTACACCAGTCCTGAGTTGAGAGAGCTCAGCCTCCAGTTTGGCTATATGGTTGCATCTCTCACATATATTTGAACCTGTCTGGAAGAGGAGAGGGTTGTCCATGTACATGAGACAGTTGTAACATTGCCTCAAGATTCCCAGATTCACCAGCTGGACTGGAGAGGAAACCATTAACTGACCTTTGGACATGCTAGAATAGTATAGGGAACTCCTTTATCACTGAATCAAAAAGGACTAATAGGGGACAAGGTAATCGTAGAGAGTATATGAGTATGTAGTGCTTTTAGTTTACTAGTGCTAAATTGTAAGATTGCTTATTTGGGCAAGTGCAGGGCCTTAGATTGAGAATAGGGTGTTTAACTTGAGAGATAGAGCAGTTCTAAGGGAAAAAGTGAAGAGCAGACTTTGTGGAGCCGGGAATAGTTTAAACCCAATTAACTGGCGCTGCCCGATGCTGAGCTACACACATATTGTTTTTAATTAATTTTTTTGTTTGTTTTAATTTGTTAATCAGAGTACAGCAATGATCACAAATGACCAGTTTCTGTCTCATGTAAAATACTACAGAAGAATCATTTTAAAATAGCAATGAGATTCAAAATGTGACAAGAACAAAGACAAAATATGAGATAATACAAGGATACATAGGCAGTTAGAGTCAAGCAGATGCTTAATTATACTATGCAATGAAGCTTATAGTTGACAGATGTTAGGATGGACCTATGTAGGGTAGAAAAGATTTTATTGCAGTTAGGTAATGTAACTAGAGATATGACATTAGCATTTAACAATTTTTCAGAGATGGGCTTGTAATTGTGAAAATAATTTTTGTGAAGGAGTTGTTTCTGTAAGATTTGAAGGGTAAATTTCAAAAGTTTACAGTCTAGAATGGAAAAGTAGTGATTTGTGCAATGGATGTTTGTTTTAGGGGCTTGCAGTATAGATGATGACTGGACTAGATGTCTAAGGTTTTCCAGTGGTTGATGCTCTTAATAATTTGGCTGCTAGTGGACAGAAAGTTTAGTTATACATGAGTTTAAATAGATATGACCACAGTAGAAGATCAACCCTCTGTTTGACTGGGAACCATTTTGTATTTGTGGTGTGTTCCAGTGATGTTCACATATTGGTGAGAGTGTGATGAACCTACAGATTTTATTGGTGATTGTTTGAATTAATGTGAAATTTCTTTTTGATAATATGCTGTTAAGGGAAGTTCATATCCTGGTTGGGAGAATAAGATGCCTTTTTCTTTTGCTATTCTGGAGACCTTAGAGAAGAAGGAAGAGCTTGTGTTGGTCCAACAAAACAATGAATGAATCTTCTGCATTGTGCTGTATAGGTGGAGGGTGAAGCTGAGAGAAAGATATAACAAGATTTCTAGATATATAAATGAGTATTTTTATAGCATACGGTCAGTGATTTATAATGCAGAAGAACTTTTGCTCTGTTTATTTTTGGTACCAAAGAGCATAGTTTTTGTTCTGGACAAGATTAGCTTTTTTTTATTGATCCAGTAGATACGAGACAGAAACTCTAGATGTACTTCTTTTTGTACTATTGTGAGAGATTGATTTGAAATGTAATATGTCTGCATGTCCATGATGGCCCTAAGCATGCATAGAGTGTCACAGAAAGATACTTTTGGATCAGGTGGAGGATGGATAGCAGGCCTCATCTGAGCACCCCTAACAACCCTCCTGTGTGGCACCTGACCCTCATTTTGGCTACAGCCAGTGTTGACAGGCACTGAAGCCATAGTTACCAAACTACCCTGATCGAGTGTCTCACCTTCCACCTATCCAATATCAGAGGGATCACAGGAATGATTTGGCATAGGCCTACTGGCTGTGTCCAGTGGAATTCCAGGGGCTAGCTGAATGTAAGCATCAGTGTCAGATTCAACCTCTGCTCCCCCTGACTGTGCCTCTGTTTCCCCACCATCAGCTTCAGAGTCTGCCGATACACTGACATCAGGTGGTAAGAGTCCTAAACTTCCACTGTCAGAATCACCTGTAACAATAAGCAACAAACACAAGAATTAAATTAATAGCTACCCCACTACAGTTCAATATATGGCAACAAACTAACACTGGTGCCACTATCACAAACAGTACAGCAATACACATACATTCCTGATACCACCATCACACATACAGATAAAATAAATATTTCTGTGAACTGCTCATCATTGCTAAAATATAAGTGTTGGCTTACCAAATACAGATGACTCCACAGTTCCTAGGGAAGATGGTCCTGGAAGAAGTTAAGCAAAAGATAAGTACACCATCAACACAATTAACAGTAACACAAGTGAAAAACTTTTGGCCCTTTGTATGTCCATTAACAATTCATTTACCAGAAACTTGGATGACACATCCACCCCAAGCTCATGTGTAATGAACCAGAATATTTTGTTAACTGTGTCATTCTATAACTAGTCTCCCCCCAAAAAAAATTGTTAAACAAACTTAGGTATTGCTGCCACTATTTTACTACATAAGAAATATTTAAAATTGACCTAGGTAAACCTACCCGGAAGCTCATCCTGGGACATACTTGTCCTCCCTGAAACAGCAGCACCAACATCAATCACACACTGTTGTGCACTTTCCACTGAGCTCTCTGGATCCCTGACAGTGGACAGGAACTCTTCATTTGGTGTCGGTGGACAGGAACTCTTCATTTGGTGTCAGTGGTGGTAGACAGCTGTCCATGGGCTACTGCAGCTGCTCTCCTCCAGGTCAATGAAATTATGTCAGTGGCCTTATCATGCACCTGATTATATGTGCTGCTGTGGCCCTCAACAGTGTTGACATCATCCACTATCTTCTGCCAAATATGCATTCTTCCCAACATATCCCCATCGCCTCTCTCAAGTAGAAAGCCACCATGTTGTCTAAATGCTTCTACAATGAATCATTCTCAGGGTCACTGAAGGGGGGGCTTCCAGGGACTGGAACACGTGACTGCCATAGTCTTAGATGACATAAAATGCAAAAGAAGGATAATACACATAAATATCACATAAATAAAAATCCTGCTTAGATGTAGCACATAAGTAGTAGTTTTTCAATATTACCCACTGGAGAAATAAAAAACTTTCAAGATATTCAAATATAAAAAAGGATTTATGTAGTTGTAACATATCACAGTCACACACAAAGCAATATTGGATCCAAAACACGGGGAGTAACAATAGCAAAGCAAGCCTCTATACAAACATTGTTTCTGTTTGTGCCAACACAGAAATGGAACTTGGCTCCCCCTCCTAAAACAACAAGCAAATGACATTTTGCTACCAAACAAAGGAATAAAACATCAGTGAGCTATTATAAGTGCTGTCAAAGAAACTGTCCCAAAAATATGTCTACACATTTACCACAGAACATTCATTTTTATGCAATTGCCAGTCACCTCTACCTGTGGCCAGCACTCCCCTAGAGGTGTCTATGAGCCATCCTAGAAGGCTAATGCACTGCAATAATGAAATCTATGTAAGAATAAATATTTTAAATCAAGGAAATAATGCTTGTTTTCTTGCTTGACAATATTTTTCCAGTTTTTATGTAAGAGAAGTTTGCCTGTTTCAAGCCATTTTGTCCTTAATTATCTTAATAAGATTATTTAACTGATTCTAAGTAAATAAATGCTTAAAACTAAAACTATCTGCCGGATTCACAAAACCTCCGTGTAAGACTTAATATGTCTTACTCGG
Organism: Protopterus annectens; assembly: GCF_019279795.1. Taxonomy (NCBI): domain Eukaryota; kingdom Metazoa; phylum Chordata; order Ceratodontiformes; family Protopteridae; genus Protopterus; species Protopterus annectens. Next base: position 246,601,201 of record NC_056734.1, read on the forward strand.
AGGCTGCAGTTGAACGGTATGACGTTAGCATGCCATGCTGAATCATACCCAAGTCTAACACGGTCCATGTAGGAAAGTAGGGGGCGTGTCCGATTGCAGAGTACAGCAAAGGGATATGCCCCCAGAAGAGTCAGACTCCTGAAAGTAAACACCCACAAGCGAGTCCGATGAAATGTCAAGGAACACAGCACCACACATCCCCACAGACTAAACCCTACTGAAAATATATAAAATGTAAAAATAGCAGTTTCCTTTTTTTTTCTATAATTTCCAAAATGTTTTCCCGCATTTGCACTCGTTTGCGTGTGTATGCCCTTCGCTCAACCACAGTTAGCAGATATGACATTGAAAAGCATATAAGATCTACATATGAAAATTAAGCAAAGTGGCAATAGCGTAGCAATAGAGACATCGCCCAAAGAATAGGTAGGCATGGTTCGAGCCCCACAACATCCCCCTCCATTTTTCTTTAAATAAGTATGAAACAATTCCCCGATATATATAAATTTAATTTAAGTAAAATGTAATGAAATGGCTCATGTATTTCTGAACAAAACCTATATGATGTATATATAAAAAGGATCATAATTGCCCGTAGCTTAGCAGCACTTTAACAAGCTTAATATGAGTGCCCGTAGCTGAGCAGCACTTTAACAAGCTTAATATGAGTGCCTGTAGCTGAGCAGTGCTTTAACAAGCTTAATATGAGTGCCCGTAGCTGAGTGGCACTTTAACAAGCTTAATATGAGTGCCCGTAGCTGAGCAGCGCTTTAACAAGCTTAATATGAGTGCCCGTAGCTGAGAGGCGCTTTAACAAGCTTAATATGAGTGCTTATGGCTAAATAATGCGTTACCCAGTGTAAGCTGTTTGCCCGGAGCTGCACAGCGTGCCAACCAGCTTATCATTGGGCAAACGCTGGGCAAGCTGTAGCAAAGTCGCCTTTACATAGACACACCTACTAGCCTGTCTAGACAGTAGTAAAATAAAAAAGCAATAGCAAGGATTAAACCCAGGATACTGTGCACCATAGTCAAAGTACTGAACCACTAAGCCATGACAGTTGCACTGATAAATGCAGTATTACCATACATATAAGAATTAATGAAAATATAACCATGACAAAGCAGGTTTGCTGTAAGCAGAGAAATATCCAAAATGGCCAATCACAGATAAGTGCGGGAAAACCGGCATATATAAGCCCCATAGGCGGGAATACACACCATAACTGATTGTGGTACCCATTTGCAGTCAGGATAGCAGGTGCAGGAGAGGGAAATCGCTTTAGAGCGCAAAGGTGGGGTGCTGAGGAGTCAAAATATATGGTTTGGCTCCTAGTCCTTGATCATGAAGTGCAACTCATGCAGGGCCAGGTTCAATGGGGAGCGTATAAGGCAGAGGCGTGGAACCGGTTGGCACATGATCTCACCAGTGCCACAGGCATTCTGAGGACTGGTGAACAGGTCCGTCACCACCATGCGGACCTGAAGCGACGAAAGAAGGAACAACTGAACCGATGGATCCAGGAGGCCTGCCAAATGCCCAATGCCTCACTACTAAGTATCCATGTAATTAAGTATGTAAGAAATGCGATCCTAGCCTATAGTATGGATAGGTATGTTACAATATTCCTTCATTTATATTACAGCTGCAGGTGTTCGTTCCACGAATCGTCAAGCCTATGCTGATAGGCTGTCGAGGTTGCGCCACTAGGCAGGTTAGTAATTATTCTGCTGGTATTGTTATAGAATATAAGTGGGACAGCTTGTAAAAAAAGTTCAGTGTTGTAACCCAGTAATAAAGGTGAAATAAGCCTAGAAGAAAGATTCTGCTAGTACTGTAAGATTAGATAAGTGATGCAGCCTGGAAAAGAGTACTGCAATCCAGTAATAAAGATTAAACAAGTCTCAAATAGAGTTTCCACCTGTATTGTAATATCAGATAACTGCTTCAGCCTGAAAATGAGTGTTGTAATCAATCAACAAAGGATAGACAACTGTCGAATACATCCTTGTAAATTCTGCCATATGAAATATGTGAGTCAACTGGAAAGGATTGTTGTAACCCAGTAATAAATGTTAATAAAGCCTAGAATTAAGTACTATCCTGAAATGTAAATATAAAATAAGTGAGAGAGTGTGAGAAAGAGATTGAAGCTACCAAGAAAGCTGTAATAAGTCTGGAATAAAGGTATACTGCATTCACTACATAATGAAATGAATGAGACAGCCACAACCAAAGAGTGTAATGTCTTAAATAAAGTACAGAACCTGGACTGGGTCTGTCCCACAATTTGGATATGTTGCTGTAACCTTGCATTATGGAGATAGTATGGTTGTATGAAATGCTGAACATCCACAGTTGTCTAGACCCATATAAATCAAATGTAGCAAGATGCTTTACCTGAACACAGCCAGATATGAACATATTTGAATAAAAATGGAAAGTATATTAATGTAGCAGTAACATCCCCATCACCAACATTCCTAAGGTTACATATATATATATATATATATATATATATATATATATATATATATATCTGCATCTACTAGGAATGTACAGTATATCTATAGGTAGTTTAAGATGTTAATGTAATATTTCTCCACCCTACCCTATTTTCACAAATTATGCCATTCCACACCAAACTGGGTATGTGTATTCACAATTAATTCCCATGGACATTTGTCCTGTTGGTTTATACATATCTGCATGTACGTTGATGCATGTGCACTGTTCACATATCCAAACCTGATGGCCTGTTGCCACCAATCAACCCTGCATGCTGTTGGAATGTCCACTGTTCTAAATATGCATGTGTTATGCTTGCTGCTCAATATTCGGAATTCATGTGTGCTTGGTTAATGGGAATACTGATGCATGCTGTTACAACTAATTTTGAATGGTGTTGTTTGTTACTAACCCAAAATACCATAAAATACTGCTAAACATAGGACAACAGGGAAGGCGGGTTCCAGCGGACCCACCTCTTCCACCTCAGCTGGCGAGTGCACCTGGCACCAGTGCCCAGGCCGGGACCTCCTCCTCCAGTGGCCCTGTGCCACCTTCAGGTGGAAGCGCTGCAGGGGATGGGGCTCGTCCCCCCTCTGCAAGCATGGCCGGAGGAGAGCCTCCATTCACCCTCCATAGGGTCCGGTCTGTGGTGCGTAGTGAGATAAGGCATTCCATGACTAATCCCCTATGCCAGCTTGAGGCGGGAGTGGCACAACTCACGGGTGTGCCTGCCCATCCTATCCAGCCCCCAGCACAGCCCCAGCCTGGGCTGTGAAGGCGCAGTGGTAACTACCCATGGGTGAGAATCTCAGTTCCACTGTTGCCATCTGTGGGCTCATGGGCTTGCGATATCCGAACATCTGTCCCCGTCAATTGTGTTTACCCCCCCCACACATGTCATACTCCACCCCTGTATGCATCTTGTTTGTCTTGTCTGTTAACCTCCCCAACCTACCTCCCCAAATATACCTACTTCCTGTACCTCACATTCCACTCTCACCTGAAAAAAAAATAAAAAAGGACACTCTGTTCCCACAAAAAAATTACGCCCCATACATAGCTGCCCATTTTGCATACATGTCTGCTGGACATGTAAACTGATAATTACAATTGGCTGTACAACATATTTTGTTGTCCTCACCCCTCTGTCAGGGGTGGAAGGTGTAAAATCTCACTCTAAATTTCTAACATATGCACAGCTGCTGCTGGTAAAGAATTGGGCAGCTATGGGCCTTCCCTACATCCTTCCCGCACATCCCGAGCTTGGTTTCCTACTGTCCTACCCTCTTTGTGCCTCCTTTTTCACCACTTTCCTATTTCCCCATTTTCTTTTCTTTAAAAGAAAATAGCAGTGTTAGGAGTAAGCACTTTTAAGCAGTAGTCAGCGGGTGTCTTGCGCTTAGCTAAGCGTGAATAAGCATAGCTAAGCATCGCAAACTCAGCAAACCCATTTACAACTGCTTAAAAGTGCCTTAGTCACTCTGTATGACAAGGCCTGTAGTCTGCTCATCAGCAAAATAAAATACCCCTGTCAGTCTCGAACCCAGGAAGCATTAGACTACATGAATTACCACTCAGCCACAGCAGATATTCAAGAACTTGGTGCTGAAAGAAATATATCATGAAATACAAGGAGTGAATGTAAAGGGAAAATAGGAAGGCCATTACACAAAGCTTGTTCTGTGTATCTTTACTGGCAATTCTTGTGGAATTGCATTACATTAGTGTGATAAGGGAAACAGCCATGCTAGTAGGTAATAATGTTACAGTAGCACCTTACAAACCCCACACAGTATCAGAGCAGGATATACACCGCCATATTTGAATAGGTAAGAGGACAGATCTCCCAAATGTGACTGATTTACAGGGATGTCCCTGGTTTGCAAACAAATGTTACCTGTGCCCCACTGACTCACTGTGAAATGTACTCACAGTAGGCATAAAGGTGGGGAATCCCACATAATGGTAACTGTCAATAAGTTACAGTAGACACTACTTGCATGTCAGAAATGGTGTAGTAATACATATGCTCAAAATACCCCACAGTCACAACTGCAGAATATCTGAAATATATCACAGGTGTATCCCACTGATATGTACCTTTCCCTGAGGCTGGTCAAATATATACCTGAGAGTATCTGAGGCCTGGAAGTGTCAGAAACACACAGGCATATCAGCCTGTCTGCTGTTACACACTCTGTGAATAGCTGTAGAATTACTTCCACAAGCATGCCCTTATGTAGGAGTACAACACAGAAATATCAAAGGATGTAGCCATCTAACATACTAATGACAGTATAGCAGTTCACAAGCACTGCATGTGCCTGATATTTATAATTGTTAGTACAATATACTTAGTTGTCCTCACTACTCTCTCAGGGGTGGAAGTTTTCAATTGTCACAGCAAATGTCAAACATATGTACAGCTATTGCAGTTAAAGAAATGTGCAGCTACGGACCTTCCCTATACACAACCTGCACATCCCTAGCTGGTGTCCCCACTAACTTCCTGCTTCCCGCTTACAACTGTTTAAAAGTGGTTTATTCACTCTGTATGACAAGGCCCCAGTACTGCTCAGCAGCAAAATAAACTACCTTTGTAAGTGTCAAACCCCAGACCTTGAGCTCACCAAACTGCATGAAGTACCACCAAGCCACAGCAAACATATAAGAACTTACTGCTGAAAGAAATATATCATGCAATACAAGGAGTGAACGTAAATGGAAAATAGAAAAGCCATAGCAACACATTCCAGTAAAGACAAATATCAGGCATTCAAGGAGTGAATGCAAAGGGAAAATAGAAAAGCCATAGCAACACATTGCAAGAACTACTGTTGTATGCCAGTTAATCCACAAATCCCACAGGAAAGTACATACTCCCAAATAAAACAGTGTTAGCATTAACAGGTGTGAGTTAACATACACACTGAGAAGAGTGCACTGGAAGAAGCAACAGTCAGGATTCAGTACAACATGCATTTCAGTGGCTACAACACAGCCTCAGATATGAGAGATATACCAACCTTCTGACTGACACAACAGTGTCCACAGCAAACCAGCATGGTCCCCACCTTGCAAAACTGAAAGGCCTACACCTACCTAACCTATCATTTTATAGCAGTGTCCTGAAATCACAGTGAGAACTGCAATTACCACACAGCAGGCTGCATGCAATTACAAAATGCTGGCCACCAATTGGTGCAGAGCCCATGAGAGAGAGAGAGAGTGAGAGAGATAGAGAGTGAGAGAGAGAGAGAGAGAGAGAGAGAGAGAGTGAGAGAGAGAGAGAGAGAGAGATAAAAAATGTTAGTGAAGGCTGGACATACATATGTAGTTGAAGGTTGCTATGTGCATATATCAATATAGGTTGTAGTGTGTGGCATTGAAAACAGCATGCAGTGCAGGTATATGTCATGTGGTGGTGAACTTCTGTGGGACTGAGCCAGTGAGGCCTGCTACAGCTATACAGCCTGAGGACAGCATAATGCATTCTGCACAACACTGTGCAATATCATTACAGAATGGTATGTCTCACAACTGTTTCAGAAGTGATATTCCCACCATGAAAGGTAGGCAGTCTATGTGCCTACATGTGCATGTATATGTACAGCAATGGATGTTTAGAAGTGTGTGTGTGTGTGTGTGTGTGTGTGTGTGTGTGTGTGTGTGTGTGTGTGTATATATATATATATATATATATATATATATATATATATATATATATATATATATATATATATATATATATATATATATATATATATATATATATATATATATATATATATATATATATATGTGTATTTGTTTGTGGTATCATCAGGGGGGAATTGGAATGAATGTGAATATATAATTTTGTACATATTCACATTCATATGATTCTTATGGAGATGAACACATGGTTGTCTGTGTTTATGCACTTTTGCACACTCTAATGTATATGTTTCAAATAAGTGTGGTGGCTTGAGTGCCTATTTATATTGTAATGTATATTTTTGCATTTGAGTGAGTGGGTGTGCTTGTGTATACACATGTATGTATGTTTTTGGATGAATGTTAGGTTATTTCATTATGCATTATACCATTTAAAAGTGAGCATTAGTTTATAGCTCTATTTGGTATTGTGTTTGGTATATATTAAAAGTATTTTTTTATATATACATTTATTAAATTTTCTGCCCCTTGCTCATATTATCAGTCCGGGCTTCATGTTTGTGATTGAAGTACTGTGTCTTTAAAGATTTACGTATGCTATACGCATAGCGCGTATATCAAGACTTGCCTTTCTATCTTTTACTGCACACTGAGGACGCTGTGAGTGAAACCGGCCACCGGTTTGTGTTGTTGGGCTGTGGTTGCCCCAATAAACTACTTTTCACTTTATGCTGACCTAGTGATTCATTTCGAGTGCTGGGATTATTTGTGGACTTTGTGTATGCAGCCCGAGCACCTATTGGTTCCGTGCATCATTTCTGTTTTTTGGTTTTTCGCATACGGAGTGCTGGAACAATTTCTTCTGTGGATTAATCTACTTTAAAGGGCCTGTGAATTTCATCCTTATTGCGGTGGGCCTTGATTGAATGAGGGACCTGTTTTGTGAACACATACGGGTCAACATTTGTTGAATGGTCAGCTTAAGTGTAAGAGTGAATTTTTTACTACGGCCTTGAAGTTATGGCGAAAGGTACTGACTTTTTGTGTTACATTAAAAGTTTAACTTCTGATAAAGACGACAGTGCTTGTTTTACTGGAGTCATGGATAAAAATGCTAGTGGGTTAGCTACACGCTATAAACCTACGGAGGCAGCAGATTGCTTTAATAGTTTACTAGAGGCTTCCAAACGTGTCAGGGCCAATGTATGGCACTGCAAATTATTAAAAGCCTACTTAGTTGCTAAAATTGCACCGAGGGGCTTACGGGTGTATGTGGAACCGGGTTTGGGCAACATGGATGAAAATTTTATGGCGAAATGGAGGAGTATACAGGCCACTGCTTCGAGTATGTTTCTTGAACTGTTGGTTGAACATTATGAGTTACAGCTGCCTAAATTGTTGTCCAAACTTGATGAATGTTATGAAAGCACACAAAAGTTTGTGAATGCCTCTGAATATGAGAGTCTTTACACTAAGTTTATTAATGATTCAGAAAAATATGATAAAGAACTTTCTAAGCGGAAACTACAAAAATACCAACGTGATGTCAATGACTTTAAGCAATGTACCATGTATACTTGGAAGAAAACAAAAAAGGGTGTCCGTTTCAATGAAGACAAGTTAACTCCCAGGCCCAAAAGAAAGAGGGTGAAGTCTATTTTAAGGCGACATGAAGATACAACAAGTGCCTCTGATTTTTCCTCTAGCGTGTCTAATACCGACACGGATCCTGAAAGTGTACCAGAGGTCCCTTCACCTTTGTCTAAAAGATTCAAAGCCCCTTTAGAAGGGCAGGGCGGAAACATCGAGGGGGTAGAAGATGCCACATTGAATGCTTTCAAGGAGCAAATGCCACAACACAGAGTGTAGATGGACTTTCCATTGGACAGTTAGATAATGATATTGATAACTTGGTCATTAATTTAACTGACCTGGAGTTTTCCTCCAGTGAAATCAGTGTGCTCAATAAAGGCCTGGGATTCATTCCTTCTTTTTTTGTCTCTCATTATGATGTTATCAATGATGTAAAATGCTTCTGCAGGAAACTTAATTTGAAATATTTTTTTTCAGATCCTGTGCATGTGACTCAACATGACAACAGAACTGGATTCAAATTTAAGAAATCACAGTTCATGCCACCATATCATAGTACAGTCAAACTGTTTGAACAATTGGTAATCAAGGACTTACACTTACATGAGTCTGAGATTTTTACTAAAAAACAGTATAATTTGACTAGAGAGGAAAATGAAGCCCTAAATAATCTTAAAAAGAACAACAACATAGTTATAGTTGGGGCCGATAAGGGTGGGGCAGTAGTCATATGGGACAGAAAACATTATTTAGCAGAAGCTTACAAACAGTTGTCTAATGCTGAATATTACACAAATCTTGATTCTGACCCTATTGTACAACATAAACAGGTTATTGATGATTTTTTGAAATCAAGTTGTGACCGTCAGCTTATTACACCACAGTTGTTAAAACAACTACTAGTGGATTCTCCAGTTTTACAATATTTTTACATACTACCTAAGGTGCATAAAGATCTCTTGAACCCCCCAGGTCGTCCGATAGTGGCAGGGAGAGGATCATTAACTGAACCGCTCTCTGAATACTTGGAATTCAAATTGAAGAAATTGCTGTCTTATGTAAGAGCTCGTATTAGAGACACTCAACAATTTCTGGCATTAATAGATGATATCCAAGTAGACAGAGATCATTTTTTGGGAACACTAGATGTCCAATCTCTTTATACGTCCATACCACATGCAGGGGGTATCGAGGCAATTAAATACTGGATGAACTACTCAGGTATTTTCTCCTGTGAAGAGCAAGAATTTTTGATTGGTATTCTCGAGTTAATGCTTGAGCATAATGCCTTTACATTTAACCAACAGTGGTATTTACAGGTGAAGGGTACAGCGATGGGGGCCACTTTTGCCCCTACTTACGCTGACCTGTTTATGGGGTATTTTGAAATACAGTATATATATTCTATACCCTTAATTTTCAAGCCATATTTAATTATGTGGAGAAGATACCTTGATGATTGTTGGGTAGTGTGGGGGGGTCCATGGATCTTTGGCAGACTTTTATACAATATTTGAATTCTAATATTCATGGCTTGAAGTTTACAGGCAACATCAATTCACATGAAGTAGAATCCCTGGATGTTTTAGTGGGCAAGGAAGATGATGGTTCTCTCTATACGGATTTATATAGAAAGCCTTTCTCCAAAAATGCACTGCTACATGCCAATAGCTGTCATCCCCCCCACACTATCTCAAACATACCTGGGTCACAGTTTCAACGAGCCAGAAAGATTTGTTCTTCTGATGAATGGTATCACAACAAAGCTTTAGATTTAGAATCAAGATTTCTGTACAGGGGCTACCATAGGAATATAATAAAAAGGGCTAATAGTCATGCTAGTTCTATAGATAGGGACTCCCTATTGATTGATAGGGTACGTAATCGTGAGAGTCCCTATACCAGGTTTATTACAACCTATGGAACCAATACATCTTTTGTTAAGAATGTATT